>NW_026558329.1:1565816-1612057 GCF_026930045.1 Uloborus diversus | reverse complement strand
AGAACGGGGGGGGGGGGGCTAATCTTTGGCCCCTACTACTTAAGTGCACCTTTGCCACAGTATTAAATAGTTCTGAGTCAAAATAGTGTGTGTACATTTGATTAAATTTTTAATGGGTCACAAAGTTACTTTTGAGCTGGTGTTATACAAATTATCTTGACATTTGTCCATCTTAAGGGATAGGTGTCCATCTTAGGGCTCTTGCAGGTATATTTTATGAGTATTATAAAATTAAAAGAAATTGCGGAGGTAGGGAGATAAAAGCTAGTGATGTTCCTGATATCCGTATCCGCGGATATCCGAGGAAAAATAAAGATCTGTATCCGTATCCGCATCTGTTACTTTTCTGACGGATCTTAAACGGATCTTTTCTATTCTAAAAATATTTTAATATTTGAAAAAGAGACTCTAAAACTCCGTTTAAATTAGGTTTTATTCCCTATTTAAATTATATGGTATCATTTCAGAAGCCAACAGCCCACTGAGACATGTTTTTTTTTTAATTTTTAGTTTAATATTAGTTTTTGTTATTGATTGGGGGTTTCTGTTATTCTTCATTTTGGTTTTTCCCGGCATCCTTCAAAAAAAGTGACACAAAAGTCTCTATTTACTGTTTGTAAAGGTGTTCTCGGCTCTGTTATTTCGTCGGTCGGAGTAATCTGGGTGGAATGGGGCAGCGCTGCATTTATATGCTGAAATAAAATGCGAAAAATTATTTCTAGCCTATCCAGTAGCAGCTTTACATTCTTGCTCCTGTATCCTACAGCTACCGAGCAAGATAGAAATAGTTTTCCACTTCTATTTAAGCATTAATGCTGCGCTGACCCGATCCTTCCAACTCTCCATCAATTTTAATGGAGATTTCTTCAAAGAGTTGAGTTGATTGTCTTTATTATATTTTCGCCGCAGGTTAAATTTTTTGAATAAACTGTTATTATAGTGACGGGAATACCTTCCGTAATGAATTTTACTCTTGGATAGTTCAATTGAGCAAAACATTGAGATCCGTATCCGTATCCGCGGATCTTGACACTAATGATAAGGATCCGGATCCGTATCCGCGGATCTACTTTTTTAACGATCCGGCACATCACTAATAAAAGCACAACAACAACAAAAAAAAACATAATTCCGGTATTTTCGGACATAAAAATACCGGAAATACGTCCGAAAATACCCGAAATTCGGTAAAATACCGAAACACAATCACCCATGTAGGATAACTTTTGATCACAAGTAGGGTCAGCTGGAGTAAAGGGAAACCTGGGATAAATTCTATTACCACGCTTATGATGATATGAAAAATTATCATATAAGCGTTGTGCTGCAATATGATTAAAGTGAAAAAACAACGTAAATAAGGCACAAATATTGGAGAAGATACAGCATATAGCTATTTCAAGGCTACAATAGGGTATACGCCCAAAATGTCGCGGCCAAAATGTCGCGAGCCAAAATGTCGCGGCCAAAATGTCGCCGTCCCAAAATGTCGCTGTCCCAAAATGTCGCTGTCCCAAAATGTCGCCAGTCCAAAATGTCGCCGGTTCAAAATGTCGCCGTCCCAAAATGTCGCCAGTCCAAAATGTCGCCGTCCCAAAATGTCGCCGGTCCAAAATGTCGCCGGCCCCAAAATGTCGCCGGCCCAAAATGTCGCCAGTCCAAAATATCGCCGGTTCAAAATGTCGCCAGTCCAAAATGCCGCCGGTCCAAAATGTCGCCAGCCCAAAATTCGCTAGTTCAATTGGTACGAAAAATTTAAATGTACGTCGATGCTTTTCAGCATACAAGTTGCGAAAGAATATTAATTACCTTTCAAAGTAAGTTCCTTCAAAAATTCCAAACGTTTTCTCCTGTCTTAATTCGTAAGCATCAGATTGATTCCAGAAAATTAATAGTTTTCAGAAAAACATACGTTTTTCTGTATACTATTAAGAACGTAAACATGCGAAAGGCTGCTGCAACGGATTTCTCTTTCTCGTTTAATCTGATTAATAATAATACTCAAGATGTAAAGCAAAGGATCAAGATGTAACGCAAGGATTCAGACAAAAAATTGGTATGGAAGTAAAACTAAACTGTTCTAAAGGCGAATGAAAGAATAGTGAGGCGCTATGTGAATACGGCAAGAGAATAGGCGGTTTGTATTTTTTGGCGTAATGAAGTAAAAACAAATAACTCCTTCACTCTAGCATATTATTACCTTAGCGACAAGTCAGTAATTTTGGGGATCAGGCGGAATGGCCCCCGACTTTGAATTTTTTTTTTTTATATATACAAGTGGAAGTGCTTTTTATAGCAATCCTATGAAATTTGCATTGGTTATATGCCCGTTATCCTCCCTCTCCCCTTTCACTAGAAAAATTCGAAATCACGGGCCAGGGTGGAAATCAAGTAGAAAGGTATCTTAATGAAATTTAATTTTCTCATAGATTTTTTAACATCACTCTAAGAACTGTAAAAAAAAAACTGTACGTTTTCAGTGAGATATACGTTGGTTAAAGTAAGATCAAAACTGTTCTGAGACTTTTTCTGGAAATGAAACTGAAGAAGTTTAACAAGACTGCTCGAGACCTTCCTCTGAGAGGACATTTGTATGTCCTTTGCGACCGGGATTTTGGGACAGCAAAACAAATGTTTAACAGAGATGACAGATTATTGCCGTGGAAACTCTGTCTTATGAGTAAAATTCTGAAATTACGCCGAAATCTTCACCGTCAAATCTTTTGAAATCAATGAAACCCGTAATTGCTAAAACAGGTGTCTTTCACTCAGATTTTTGAAAAACGACTCTACGCGATGACAAGTATTTTCAATTCTCATGAAAATATTTGTCATCGCGTAGAGTCGTTTTTCATGAAATTTATATATTCGATAGAACATCAAGGGGGGCAATTCAGAACATCTATTTTATTAGAGGTTTTCAAGAGGATACTTTCATGCTTGCGAAGTAGCGCTTGTCAGCTGAATCACATTTTCCAATTTTAAATAGAAAAGAAAAAATTTCACAATGTAGGGTGAAATAACTGATATCAATGAGATTATTTAGATCAATTTTGACCTAGACTTATTTTTAAAATGAGTTTCAAAAAGTAATAGTTCTAGCTCAATATAGCTTGGTAATTCAGAAAGAAAAGAATGCTGATAATAATAATAATAAACAAATAAGTTTTTCCTCTCAGAAAAAAATGCTGTTTTAATTATTGAATTTTTACTACGCAAATTGTATAAGAATGCAAACTCAGTTTTTATTTAACACCCACGCTAGTTAAAGTGCTACAAAAATGAGAGGAATACACGGCTAATTTAGATTTTATTGATATCTTGCTCAACCTCTCATATTTAAATTCAGTATATTTTTCATTGTTTATTTAATTACACTGACTCACGTAAACGATTACGAAACTCAACTTAGAACGAAAATAAGGCTTGTTTTCGTTTAATTTCACTTGCATACTACATTTTTGTATGAATCCTCGCATTACTTCTTGAGATATAGCAGTCACATAAAACGATTAAAAATATTCGGTGATCCATCCTTTTGGGATGACTGAAGCCAAAAATAAATGAGCAACTCGCCCTTTAAGATATACCTGTAGACCAAATTTTGTCTTAACCCTTGTACAGTAGACCCTCGTTTTACGCGGGTGTTATGTTCCACGGAAATGCTGCGTAAATCGAAACCGCGTAAATTGAGACCTAATATCAAAAATAGGGAATGGGTTCAAAATAGGGATTAGGTTCCGTAGATAAAAAAAATACTTCATTCTAGTGATGACTAATCGTATGAAAAGTTTAATGTGTACTTATATCGATTTTTATGCATAATATGCATAAAGAAAACAAACTAATTTCGTGTTCTGTTTATGAAGAAGAGCTGGCTATGATAGTCTTTTGGTAGTCATTAAGAATTTTTCCTCTAATTCTTTGCTGAGCATTAACGCATCCATGACCACTTGCGTCATTTCCTTGATAAAATCTTCCTTTACTAACAAATCAGAAAAAAGATTATTTCTATTGTCTACGAATGGTTCAAAATTTTCAATGTGAGCATTTTTGGTTGTGTGTCACCGGAGTCGTTATCCTCGTTGGTTTTGACCTCCTTTTTCACTCCTAAAAGCTCTTCTTCCAGTGAGTTCTGAACTGTGTGAGTTTAATCACTTTACTTCTATAATGGAAAAAGCTCTGGAACCAATCGCATAAAATGTCTCCAAGGACCCAAGTTCGATTATTAGTGCGCCAAAATGCAGTTAGTTACGAGTAATCTGCAATCTATAGGAGCTTGGGTTTTGAAAGAGAGGAAAATGTTACCTGTTTGCATTGCCGCATCAGCGTAAAACCGAAACTCATCTGCGTAAATAAAATAAAGGTGTCGAATCTTCAACCGCGTATAATCGAAACCGCGTAAAATAAACCTGCTGAAAACGAGGGTCTACTGTATTACTTTTTGAGATATATCAGTCACAGATAAAAAAAAAAAAAAAAGAAAAAAAATCATTCGATTGCTCCACCCTCTGGTGTTATTGGCCCCAAAATCTGTCCCCCTGCTGCTTCCTAACATTTTATTTGATTCCGTTCATCATTTTTTGAGCAATGACAGTCACGCATATCGATGAAAACGTTCAGTTACTCCACTATCTTGAACGAATTGACGCAAAAAAAACCACGCAGCCCTAAATCATATATGGGTACTTGCGGGTATCGTTCGAATTCTTACCACAGGTTTTGACGTAGAATGGCCCCAAAAAATCGGTCACATACAAACGCACACTATTCTTGAAGAAAATTTTAAAATTTATCGAACGTCAGAACTGAACGCCGTCAGAACGTTTTACAGTTGGTAGATAGCGAGTCACAAGAAATAAGATAACGTAACGCTTGTATTCTATTTGTTTGCTGAAAAACAGCCGAGAGTTGCGAATCAAAACGGAATAATCTTTTTAGAATTCATCAAGAAACTCAGTTAGTTCAGTCCCATTTTTAACGAAGACATTCATTAAAGGCAGTAATCATTTATTCTGCAAATTTGGTGTTAAACAGCATTTTTGTACATTTGCATTTTTCTTACCAACTGAATGAGCGAATTTTGGTTGTACGACATTTTGGACAGGCGACATTTTGGCCCGGCGACATTTTGGCCCGGCGACATTTTGGACCGGCGACATTTCGGCCCGGCGACATTTCGAACAGGCGACATTTTGGACCGGCGACATTTCGGGCCGACGAAATTTTGGATCGGCGATATTTTGGCCTGGGCGACATTTTGGACCGGCGACATTTTGGACCGGCGACATTTTGGCCGCGACATTTTGTCCCGCGACATTTCGGTGGCGACATTTTGACCCCAAACCCTACAATAGAGCCTCTTCATCAGTGCAGAAAGCTCACCAACACAACCAGAAGTTGCGAGAGAACTGACAACAACCAGGTGGACACCGGTATTTATACCAAAGAGGGCCGACCAATAAGAATACGGGAACAAGACATCAAACAACCAATCAGCGAACAGCACGTACACTCCGGGCTCAAAGCAGGGGGAGAGACAACCAATCAGAAGCCAGGAGACAAAAAGAGTGTATTCTTATTGGTTGGCCCTCTTTGGTATAAATACCGGTGTCCACTCGGTTCTTGTCGGTTCTCTCGCAACTTCTGGTTGTGTTGGTGAGCTTTCTGCACTGATGAAGAGGCTCCATTGTAGCCTTGAAATAGCTATATGCTGTATCTTCTCCGATATTTGTGCCTTATTTACGTTGGTTTTTCACTTTAATCATACGCTTATGATGATCTTTCGACCTAGTGAAGACTCATTAACATTATGAGAGTGTACAATGGTGTAGGCGTCATCACGGTTCCAATTGGAAAAAGTTGCTTTTTAAAGTTGAAAGAGTTTAGCAATGCCAATGGTCTACCAATGACAAAAGAAAAACTGGTTTCGATTCGTTTTACTTGTTATGTGGAAGGTTATATTAAAAGCATTCAGTTAACGCTAACAATGTCAGAAACGTATAAACGGTGCTTCACTGTATATATATATATATATATATATATATATATATATATATATATATATATATATATATATATATATATATCATATCAATCTGTACTTAAAATAGTTTCAATGCATTGTAATGCATTGTTATCTTATTAACGCGGCAGAAACCACGGGGCACAGCTAAAAATAACCAAAGGAAAGTATAAATTGTTTCTCAATATTATTGTTGACCCAGGCAACGCTGGGTAAGTTTCCCAGTCCAAAATAAAGGGAAGGATTTAAGGTCGAAACATTGAACCTCTGTCCCCCGACAACTGACCCCAGTCGCGTCCGTCAGTGGGTTAAGAGAGAAAGTGCTCACTTGGCTTCGACAGTCCCGTAGACGTACTGCTCGACGTCTTTGAAGAAGGAGGGCATCGTCACGTTCACTTCGAAGCGCGTCTGATCTGAAATAGAAACACTTTTGTCATTCACAGACGAACGAAATTACAATCAATGTCGCTTATAACGAAGGGACGGCGATATTTGGTCGTTATAACCGAGTGATCGTAAAAAGAGAGTTTGTGAAATAAAATTGTAAAAAATCATCAGAGTTGCTTTTTTTCTTTTTAATAGCCTTATAATAAAATAATATAGTATTATATTATTTTATTATAAGGCTATTATATATAATACTAGTGGTACCCGCACGGCTTTGCCCGTAATAGAAAATTAAAAGGTCTTTTGGTTCGTCTGTATATTTACATATAATGTATGGTGAATTTTCTCGCCAATTGGCTTGGTTACGGTTTCACGTAATGATAATTTCGTTTTTTTCTCGTCCATCTTATGAGAATTTTGTTCTTAAAATTGGAATAGAAAAAGAATCACATCGAATTTTCGAAAAATCGCTTCGAGGTGCACACCCTCTTGCTACAAACTAACTTTGTGCCAAATTTCATGAAAATCGTCCGAACGGTCTAGGCGCTATGCGCGTCACAGAGATCCTGACAGACTTTCAGCTTTATTATTAGTAAAGATAAATACTAATTATATATTATAAATAATATATAATTAGTCCAGCCACAAATAAGTTGATTACTTTGCTTTGAACTGTCTGAATGTCTCCTTCTTTTGTTATTGTTTTTGAGAAATACAAATACACACAAAAATATGAATTTTATCTAGTAAGTTACCGCCCTATAGGCAGGGCTAAGGCAGAAATACGTGAAATACACCGCCAGCTCAGTCATTTCCAGCCGAGGACTGCAGTTTCGTGCTTATTAGCACTCATCAGCCCGGCATAGGGAAGTGACTGAGCTGGAGATGGAAAACCTCTTAAGGAATATTTATATGTTTCTTTATTTCGCAAATTGAAAGTCGTGTAATTACTTGTTTATGGGAATTAGGATATATCAGTAACTTGACTTTTCAATGTTAAAGAACATTTATCAAAAAAGGATAAGCTGAACTGGAATACAATAGAAATTTTACGCAAAAAAAAATCACAAAAATAATGCTCGCTTTAAACGGGGTTTGGTCGTTAAAAGCGAATGATACTCTCATAGGCTTAACATTGTACAAACCAAATATCTCTGATTTCCTCGCTAAATCCGGGAATACAATAGAAATTTTACGCAAAACAATCACAAAAATGATGCTCGCTTTAAACGGGGTCTGGTCGTTAAAAACGAGTTATACTCTCATAGGCTTAATCATTGCACAAACCAAGTATTTCTGATTTCCTCGCTAACTCCGGCTAAATCCGGGAATACAATAGAAATTTTAAGCAAAAAAAAAATAAATAAATAAAAAAAATGATGCTCGCTTTAAACGGGGTTTGGTCGTTAAAAGCGAGTGATACTCTCATAGGCTTAACATTGCACAAACCAAGTATTTCGGATTTCCTCGCTAAATCCGACTAAATCCGGGAATACAATAGAAATTTTACGCAAAAAAATCACAAAAATGATGTTTGCTTTAAACGGGGTTTGGTCGTTAAAAACGAGTATCGGTTTAACATTGCACCAAACAAGTATTTCTGATTTCCTCGCTAAATCAGGTTTCTCGCTCAATCGAGGCTCGTCTTAAGCGTGTTCGACTGTACTTTGATATGCTGTGTATGCAATTTGATAGAGCAAGTTGTACAATAATTTAATTTCCCTGTCACCAAAGTATCATTAATAGCATCTTAATTCGTGAAAAAGGTTTAAGGCAAAACTTTAATACACTTAAAATATTTAATGGGTGCATATATCGTTGGCACCATGCTGAATTAAAGAATGTGAAAATGGGCACTTTTCGGGAGTGCCAAAACAATGATTGTTTTCCACCTGGCGCGTTTCGTTATTTTCAATGTTTTGATTTTTACTTCCTTTTACAAAAAAGGAAGTATTGTATTAGCAAACGAGCTAATGCGTGCATCACATGACTTCCCTCTACTCCAATTTAATGTCATTTTCTCATTATTGGCAGTTTTAATGGGATCCAATAGTTTACTCTCAAAATATCACCAACAGCGGCCAAATTGAAACCAGATTTATAAAATAAAAAAAAAGTCCAAATTTGTCCCCAAGTTGGCGACAAAACTTGGCGACCAAAAGACTGGCGATATATCGCCAAGTGTACGCCAAATTATAACACCAATTGAGTTTGCATCAAAATTAACATTGATTTCCCCACAAAAAGGGGCATAAGGCCCCCTTTGGAGCATACGAATGCAACCAAAAAGGAAGGTGCACAACTAGACCACATTAGGAGTCTACGTACCAAATTTCAAGTTTCTAGGACATTCCGTTCTTGAGTTATGCGACATACATACACACATACAGACATACACACATACATATTACGTACATACAGACGTCACGGGAAAACGCGTTGTCATTAACTCGGGGATCGTCAAAATGGATATTTCGGGTGTCTGTACGTTCCTAGGCACATATCCACGTGTTGTCGGATCGAAAAAAAAACTCAACATTCATTTGGGGGTGAGCGAAATGGAAATGAAGGGATGATTTTTGGGTGAAAATTTTTTCGCGAATACAATACTTCCTTTTTTGTAAAAGGAAGTAAAAAAAATTTCACTGAAAAATCGACCTTAATTTCCATTTTACTCACCCCCCCCCAATGAATATTGAGTTTTTTTTTCCACTCGACCAGAAGTGCATAAGTGCCTAAGAACGTAAAGACACGCAAAATATCCTTAATGACGATTGCCGAGTTAATTACAACGAATTTTCTCGTGACGTCTGTATGTACGTATTTATGTGCGTATGTATGTCGCATAACTCAAAAACGGTAAGTCATAGAAAGTTGAAATTTGGTACGTAGACTCCTAGTAGGGTCTAGTTGTGCACCTTCCCTTTTGGTTGCATTCGGGTGTTTCTAAAGGGGCCTTTTCCCCTTTTTTAAGGGGAAATCATTGTTACTTTCGATGTAAACTCGCTTTTCGTTATTTTCAATCTTTTAATTTTTATTGATAATTTTAAGTGTAAAACTATTGTTTGTAGTAGTTATACCCAGTAGGTAGTCATTTTTGAGTACTACGGGTTGAGTACGGGATTTTTCAAATTCTCGTTAGTTTAGAAAGGTGCCGATGCATGTAACAAACTTTTTAAAAAGAAAGAGAAAAACAAGTTTAATCTCTCACAATTTACGAAAAAAAAAAAAAAACAATAATAACGACACACAACACACATTTTCTGTCAAATAATTGATTTAGCAATTTATAAAAATCACACAATATTCAAAATATCTTTCCGAATGATGATTGAATTAAGTTGAATAACTTTTGGTGTTTTGAACTGAGAAGTCTACCGGCACTTAGAAAACGGACAGGCGCTTTTTATTTCTAAGAAGGAAAACGAATATCGATAGTAAATATTTTTAAACATTCAGCGCATTTTAAGTATTGTAAGAAAATATCACTCATAAACTACATTTTCAGAAAAAATTAATTTATCAATTTGTCCCAGGGGTTGTGCTGAGTTCTTACCCCCCGCGCTACAGAGTCCCGTATGATACCAATCGTGGTGCAGCTGCACGACGATTTAAAAGTGAAACAAGCAATGAAAATACACAACTGCAAATTCAAAAGATACTTACAATATTCCTCTACCAGGAAATTCTGTTCTTCTACTTGACCCTGAAATGAAATGACCAAAGGTTAAGATGCAATGAATACAAAATTACAGAACAAACGCGCATTTCTCCGGACTCACTGGCTATCCGGATAAACGAAAGTCCGGATTATGAGCAAACCAAATCCTTAAATAAGTAGACTTACCTTTTATCACAGCAAAACACAATGCTTTATAACAAAATGACATAAGATCGTTTCGTACCACACTCAATCATGTACGCTTCAGCTACAGTGGTGTCGGACCAAGGACGGACCCAGAAAGTTTTCAAGGAGGGGACGGTTGATTTTTCAACTATCCTCTTACTGCGTGTCTAATTTGCGATGGGGGGGGGGGACACAGGATTTTTATATAAAACAACTAAAGTATAAAGATTAAGCCGAGGAGTTTCCCCAAAGTACTTCTTACCTTCTGCTATTTTGAGAGGTATTCTAAGATTGCATTTTATAACTTCAATTTCGAAATAATTCCATTTCGAACCCTCCCCTTCCCCCTATCATTGTCGAAGGTCGTCTAAAATTGCGCTTTTTTGAAACTTTACTTTCGAACCAAAGGGTAATAACTTCTCCCATTCTTTCCCCTAACATTACCTGATGTACATGAAATACACCGCTAGCTCAGTCATTTCCAGCCGAGGACTGCAGCTTCGTGCTTATTAGCACTCATCAGCCCGTCACAGGAAAGTGACTGAGCTGGAGATGGAAAACCTCTGAAGGAAGCCAAGAGTGCGCTAATTCTATACTAGCTACCAGTTTGTTTGGCACTCTTGACTTCCTTAAGAGGTTTTCCATCTCCAGCTCAGTCACTTTCCTGTGCCGGGCTGATGAGTGCTAAGAAGCACGAAACTGCAGTCCTCGGCTGGAAATGACTGAGCTAACGGTGTATTTCACGTATCTCTGCTTTAGCCCTGGATATTGGGCGGTAATTTACTGAATATTACCTGATGTGTCTAAATCCCTCCTTAGTGACTCACATTTTGTAAAATGCGCCGGGGGAAGGCTTTCAAACTTCTAACATCGCCAAAGATCGTTTCAAATGACCTGTTTGAAACTTCAATTCCGAAAAGTTTCTGGATGGGAGATTCGAACCTTATTCCTTCTCTTTACGTCATCAAAAAGGTCCTACACTTGCATTTTGGGACTTCAATTCAGAAAAATTGCCAGGTCAGGTACCCTCAATGGAGGGGCGATCGCCCCCACCTCCCCTCCCTCGCATCCGTCCTTGCGTCGGACTGAAGCTCTGACAGGCACGCAGCGATGTTTTCTAGATTACTATTACTGTACGATCTATTACTGTAACTGCGCATTTCATCAAAATAAAAAGTGAATGTTTGGCGGACTTGCCATCATAATTTAAAATTATTATTCAAAGCCTAGTTATGAATCCTAGTTCGGTGGTAATGCTCCCCCACCGCAGGCCCGGGTTCGATTCCCGGGTTGGACACGGTTGATTCAGTCGTTCACTCTTCAGTGGGATAAAAAATGAGGACCAAGCGTGCTTGGGAACTAAACCCTGGGGGCTGCGCTTTCGGCTGACCACCTGACCGGAACATGTGTCTTGCACCCCAGAATAGAGATGAGACGGGCTCAGCCCAGACCCGACAGCCCGAGCCCGGGCCCGAAGCGTGCTCGGGCTCTAGAACCGAAAATAGGTTTCGGGCTCGCGCGGGCTCAAGCAAAGATATTCAATCGTCAATGTCCAAACAAATTCAAAGCAAATAAACATTTTCCCACTGTGAGAAAAATGAAAGGAACATTAAAATCCGTTCAATCAATATAAAAATTAAACCAAAAAAAAAACCCGCTTATTTATAGTGTTTTTTTGCGATTACTATTGCAATATATGTCATACAATAACGCATTTGAAGTGGAGCATTTTGAGAAAATTTAGAAACTTCTGTTAATGAAGAACATTTGACATAACATTTTTCATTAACAGAGAAATCATGTCAGATTGTAGAAGGTTCGGTTTTTGATGCAAGAAAGTTTCCTTCAAAAAGTGAATATACATTTTTTAAAACTCTACATATTTGGCTTAGTAATGTACATACAACCCCCTAACATTCGAATAAAGTACATAGAACTTCCTAAGATTTGTGAATGGAATAAAAAGAAAACATCGAGAAAGAAATCGAATCTCTTGGAATATTGGGTAAACTTCTCCAGGATTATAAATAACTGGGTGTAGTGTGATTAGGGAAAAAAGTTCTGCTTTTAAACCGTCTCGTCTCAGCCGCTGCGCCGCAGAGCGTGTGTTAGCTCTGTTATTGTGTAGCCTTTGCGCTATGTTTTTGCGTGCTTTGATGTAAATACGCGTGCTACCGTCAAGTTTACGGTGTTCATTGATGTCTGCCTAACTGCTAAAAATAATTTGGCAGTTGTTAACCACATTTCTTGTACATAGCAGTAAATAAATCTCCTGCGTTTTTCTCAAGAACTGTGTCGTCATTACAGAATTTCTTGAAGTGGCCGGACTCGTAACAATATAAACGACGAATGAAAGGATAAACAAACAAATATTAATAACAATGGGTACACTCACCTGCGCCACCACTTGAATGGTCCATTTCCCGTACACCGGCTGCAGGGAGAGAGGATACTCCAAGCTGACGGCGCCTGAAGGGAAAACAAGAGATGTGTAAACAAACAGTCAGCAGGAAAATGAAACGTAAACATGCAGGGGCGCAGGGTTGGCCAGATTGAACCCAATGGGTTTTTTTGAAAAAACCCATTAAAAAAAACCCATTATTTTGCCCACTTTTGGGTTTTTTAAAATTTTCTGAGAATTTTTTAAAAAAAATTAATTAATTTAAATACTTTTACAATTTAAAATCTTTTTTTATTTGTTCTTCACCACAGACAATGAACATAAAAAGTGAATTTTGAACTTTAATAGCATTTCTTAACTCTTAACGGCATTAAAAAAATACTTCAAAGATTTTAAATAAATATATTCAACTTTTTTCTTTAACTGCTCAATAAATAACTCAAATTATCTTGAACAAGTCCTGTCACGTCTGGTTTTCTCAATATTTGTAGTTTGTACAGAGGAAACTACTCTAGCTAAAAGGCTTTTATGTGAATTATTTTCTTCAAACCAACACGTCACAAATCTCGAATAAACGAGGTATATTTTTTAGAAATTAACAGGTTTTACAAACGGTCGGACATAAAACAGAATAGGATGTACAGTATTTTCATTATCTTACGAAAAAGTTTAATATTTCTTAATCTGTACACAGAAGTAGAAAAACAGGCAACGTAAAATTCAAAGAAATGTCTTGATTAAGCTGGAATTCAGTAAAAAGGGATTTAAACTACTTGAGGTTCTACAGTAGTTTTGCATAATAAAATGCAATAAAGTAAAATGCAAAAAAAAAAAAAAGTAGTAATTAAAAGCGAACAAACGAACAATAGATTTTATCACTCAAGAAGTAACTTTGCCTTAACTGTTGGTAATCATGGAAACTAAAAAAATCTGAAACTTCACCATTCTCGGTTTTCGTTGTCTATTATACTTTTCTTTAGAAAACTTTGAATTTTAACTAGTTTTCCACCTTTTTTTTACCCCAAGACAATATTAGCGCTTTGTCCATATACTTATGCTACAATATGCTACAAGTACCCCACGTTTTCCCTAAAAACAGATTTAAAAAAAAAAACACATTTCTTTTTTAAAAAAACCAGCTTTAGTTGGGTTTTTTGGGTTTTATTTTTAAAAAAAATCAAAAAACCCTGGGTCAATGGGGTTTTTTTAAAAAAAATCCGGGTTTTTGCCAACCCTGCAAGGGCGGATCCAGAAATTGTTAGGGGGGGGGGGGTCAAGTTTCAATAGTGGAAGAAAAAAAATCACGATGTGACGATGCCATAGATAGACATACAGACAGGCACGCGTTGATATGACTACCGACCTCTCTCGACGTGGGGGATGAAAAAAAAAAGGAGGAACTCGGTACGTACCTAGGTTGGTCTGCCTGGATAGCCACCTCCTGGCGATGATCTTGTTGGGGTCCAGCATGTAGAGGTCCACGGCGTCCGGGAAAGCCTTCAGTCCGGTCGTGATGGGCAGGGCGCGGAACCGGACTGCAAAAGAGGAAAGAAAGTCTCAAAGAATGACTCTGATGAAATAAGGCCCGACCTCGAGGGAGCTCCTTTCTCATCGAAAGACGGATTGTTGCATGTGCCCTGAATCCGGCTACCGTAGCAGTACGTTACTGAAGAGGATTTCAGATGCTACCGGCCGGCATAGTGTGAAACGCCGGGATTCTATAGAATGTCTAGGCATTGGATATAATACAGTGAAACCTCAATAAGTAGTCGACCGGTTAAGTGGTCACTCCGCTTAAGCGGTCGTTTTTCTTTGGTCCCGACAAGCTCTCATTCACAGTAATGTAAAATGATCCTCCTAAAGAAGGTCACCAAATTTAATTTTACCCGCTTAACCAGTCACTCAAAACTTGTTTTCTAAAATTCCTTTTCCTTATCGGATCTTAGAAAATAGTGTCGGACTTATTCGAAAGGCTGTTTGATAATCATTTTTCCTTGAAATCTCGATCCTCGGATCTGGTCATTCAAAGCATACTTCTTGTTGTGACTTTGCCGAGTGCGAGAATAGGAATCAAACTCTTTCCAGCAAGACAGACCAAATCTAATACCTTTAGAAAGTTAGTCAGTATTTAACATCTGTTCAATTAACTACAAACACAAAATGTGAAGCTTGATGTATGTTACAAGAGATAGTTCTTTTCGGAAAGCATCAACTTCATGAGTCAACATTGAAGGATTGTAGTAATGTACCGTAACTACATTAAAATAAGTTGTTGTTATTAAGTAATGTATAAGTAAGAGAAAATAAAACAAAATAACTATCATTAGTGTTTTCCCCCCTTTTTAAAATTTCCATTAATTTATAGACATTGATTACATAAGTTATTGTTTTTCTCACAGAATTCTACTGCTATTCATGAATATTTATAAGGCTTTTTTTCCTTCCTTAATTTTCCACTCCACATAAGTAGTCACTCCGCATAAGTGGTCAAAATTTTTTGATCCCTTGAGTGACGACTTAACGAGGTTTTACTGTATTGTATCTTTTCGAGATATGTAACATGGGAATAGTTTTATACTTTATCTAGATAAGGCTAATTAAACGTCCACTTTCTATGACACGCCTAGGCATTGTAGATAATGGCTGGACGTTTTCAAGTAAAGTATAAACTATGAGAACTGCTATTTTTTTCTTTCTTTTCTTTGAACAAAATTCAGCAAAATTGTCCATTTTGATGCACCGGGGAAAAAACGAAAACAGCAAGTGCAATTGACAACTTAGGAGCATGACACACGAGTTAAAAGTCACATGCCTTGACTAGTGATGTTCCTGATATCCGTATCCGTATCTGTATCCGCGGATATCCGAGGAAAAATTTAAGATCTGTATCCGTATCCAGTAAGTGCAATTGACAAATTAGGAGCATGAGGCGAGAGTTAAAAGTCACATGCCTTGACTAGTGATGTTCCTGATATCCGTATCCGTATCCGCGGATATTCGAGGAAAAATTTAAGATCTGTATCCGTATCCAGTAAGTGCAATTGACAAATTAGGAGCATGAGGCGAGAGTTAAAAGTCACATGCCTTAACTAGTGATGTTCCTGATATCCGTATCGTATCTGTATCCGCGGATATCCGAGGAAAAATTTAAGATCTGTATCCGTATCTTTTTTGACGGATCTCAAACGGATCTTTTCTATTCTAAATTTTTTTCAGTATTTGAATAAAAGACTCTTAAATTCCGTTTAAATTAGGTTTTATTCATTATTTAAAAAATAAGGTATCATTTCGGAAGCCAACGGCCCTCTGAGACATGGTTTTTTTTTTTTAATTTTTAGTTTAATATTAGTTTTTGTTATTGATATGGGGTTTCTGTTTTTCTTCGTTTTGGTTTTTCCCGGCATCCTTCAAAAAAAGTGACACAAAAGTCTCTATTTACTGTTTTGTAAAGGTTCTGTTATTCCGTCGGTCGGAGTCATTTGGGTGGAATGGGTCAGCGCTGCATTTATGCTGAACTGAAATGCGAAAAATTATTTCTAGCCTATCCAGTAGCAGCTTTAGATTCTTGCTCCTGTATCCTAGATCTACCGAGCAGGCTAGAAATAATTTTTCACATTCTATCTAAGCATTAATGCTACGCTAACCAGTTCCTTCCAACTCTCCATCCATTTTAACGGCGATTTCTTCAAAGAGTAAATCATAGTCTTTATTATATTTCCGCAGTAGATGACATTTTTTGAAGAAACTGTTATTATAGTGACGGGAATACCTTCCGTAATAAATTTTACCCATGGATAGTTGAATTGGGCAAAAACATTTTCAGATCCGTATTCGTATCCGCGGATCTTGACACTAATGATCCGGATCCGTATCCGTATCCGTAGATCTTGACACTAATGATCCGAATCCGTATCCGTATCCGCGGATCTAGACACAAATGATCCGGATCCGTATCCGCGGATCTACTTTTTTAACGATCCGGCACATCACTAGCCTTGACACCTGATATTCAAAACAAAGAACTAAAGTATATACCAACGAACCGGTTATAACACCTAATTACTTAAATCTCCAAAACATTTAAAATCTTGATAACTTTCAAGTACAGATGTATAACATAAACCTAATTTTATGATTGTATCAAAAAAAAAAATTTCAAAACCCAATAGTTATGTTATCTACACCCCGAACATCGCGGTAACTTTGATTCGAGCATTTAATTCGGATCTTCTGGAAAACAAGGGTGTCCCAAAATTAACGCAAGATTTGAATTTGCCACAATTTTTGCTGTGAATTGTTGGCAGCCACGGAAAAAGAACAGTTTGACAGCTGGGAGTTTAGGGTTAGTAAAAATGGAGTGTTATGCTGTTATACAGCCAGCGAAACAATTCAATCACTGCGTAAGGAATTTCCTGTTCGTGTACTCTCTCGTTTCGGTGATATGAATTGTACCCTAGATCGTGTGATTTTACATCATTACACTTCTCCCTATGGGGTTATTTGAAGTCAAACATCTATGTCAGCCATCCCACAACCACCCGCGCATTACCTAATTGCGATATCGAGCGCCAATAACAGTAAACTGCTTGACCCGCCCAAACTTTCATTATTTTTCAAATAATTGTTCGAGAATGAAAACGCATTATGGAATCGAAAACGCTCTATTTGTAATAACCCTAGACCCTCAGCTGCCAAATTGTCCCTTTTTCAAGATTGCCCACAATTTATTGCAAAAATGGCGGCAAATTCAAACCTTGCGTTAATTTTGGGACACCCTTTAAATAGTATTGCGTAAAAGTAATAATTTGTACATGTTGCGGGCTGCATCGCAACAATACATGAAAACGTTTGAGAAAATGAATACTTCATATTCTGATACATAATGATTACTTATACTCGAATATATGATCATTAAAAGTCGAAATTTAAAACTCCGGGAAGGAAGGGCACACATACATACAGGGTGTTAAAAAAATTGACCGATAAATTTGAAAAATCAATAAAAACTAAACGTCCAGCGATAGAAATAGACCGTTTGCTGCATAATGCTTTTGGCAACATTAAATTTTCAGGCAGATAAACTTCCATAATTAGTTACAATGTTCCTCAACAGATGGCGCTGCAGGTATTTTAAAAAGGTATAAACATAGACTAATAATAAGAATAGACCGAGCTATGGTAACCCTTTTGCTGCTCATAAACCAAACCATGTGACTAGTGGATATCCTTCCAACAGCGGGCGTTGATCGTAGCAGACGATCAACGCCCGCGAGAAAGAAAATAAATAGAATTGATGGAACCTGGAAGAATGATCTTTTATGGAGTCCGATTTGTAAATTTGTTATTCTAAGTTGTAAATATTTTGTTAATAGAGCGAGTTTTTCGTTGAGATAGTAGTGTGCATTTTCTTGATTCAATTTTAATAACTCTCTAGGCAAATAAAGATGAAAGTGCCCAAAAAGAATCAGCAAACGGTAAGATTTTTACCTACAATTTCAATTTAAGATACCGATTAGTACATTTTTGGGTTCACGCTAAACGTTTACACCATTACGTTCACGCCAACGCTGACGTAGCAGATCCGAATGAAATAAAAGTTACTGAAAACTGTGATCAAAAACTAATTACTAATGTCAAAATAATGCATAACTAAAAGAAAAACAGTTCAATCTGTGCACCTGGGTAAAAAAAATTATGATAAAAACACATTACTTAAAATACATGTCGAGTGCCAAACTATAGATAAAGTTGCCATCTAGCAACCATGCTGCCAAAGTTTTCGCCAAGCCTTCCACCAGTCACATGATGTATCCACGAACCAATTTTTTCATCGGCAAGTCTAGGAAAGCTCGTTCTACTCCTATTATTAATCTACGATAAAAACTAAACAGGCAGCGATAGAAATATACCGTTTGCTACATAATGCTTTTGGAAACAGTAAATTTTCAGGCAGACAAACTTCCATAGTTAGTTACAATGTTCCTCAACAGATGGCGCTGCATGTATTTTAAAAGTTATAAAAGAAAATGCAGTCTGTATGATCGCCAAAACGACCGGGATATTTGAAAAATAAGTAAAAACTAATCGAGCAGCATTGATTTTTCCAACATACCGTTCATTTTGCCGATCTTACAGACTGCGTTTTCTTTTATACCTTTTAAAATACCTGCAGCGCCATCTGTTGGGGAATATTTTAACTAATTTTGGAAGTTTGTTTGCCTGAAAATTTGCTGTTGCCAAAAGCATTATGCAGCAAACGATCTATTTCCATCGCTGTCCGTTTAGATTTTATTGATTTGTAAAATGTATCGGTCATTTTTGGAACCCCCTGTATGTATAAATGTCGTGGACACTCACCTGTCTGTCCCTGCTTGTAGACGGGTCTGTCTGTCTGCACGAAGATGGTCATCGACCGCTGGGAGAACGTGAGCAACGTCTCGTTGATGAAGGCGGTGCCGCCCAGCACCCCGTTCACGTTCCCCTCCACGCGCAGCTTGTACGCGCCGGGCACGCTCGTCGTCGGAACCTGAGCGACAGCGGGACTCGGCGTTAGACTTCTCTTCAGAACGCACACATTCAGGTTTGAAATTTTTTTAAATATTTATATACAGTAGAAGACCGTTATAACGCCGACCTATAAAACGCAATTCTCTATAAACCGCACAGCTTTTCTGAAGTAAACAATTGGTTTTTAGTTTAAAAAATCCCCCCGTTTTGCTTTGCAGACATAAAAATGGTTAGGCAAATTAAATTTTGAAACAGTTTTTCATCTTTCCATCTTTATTCAAAGCTTTTAAATGAAAATTAGGTACTCACAATAAACAGAAAATACCAGATGGCTCTTGAAAAGGCAGCTGTTAAGCAAACCATGAAGCTAGCAGAAGTGCAGGATAATGCACTTTCTTTAGATTGTGGATCATATTTATTTGTGAATAACTAATTGCAATATTGGTGCTTTAATATTCATTGTAGATAAAACTTATTCTGAAGTGCTAATATAGAGATATATTCTGAATATTAGTTTCGAAATTTGTGAAATGATCTGTATAATGCAAAAACCTATATAACGCAAAAGCTCAAGTCCCAAGGTGTGCGTTATAACGGTCTTCTACTGTATATATATATATATGATACTTTCAACCAGTACTATTTAAATTCTTTAAAATGGTAAGTAACTGCATACTCCAATCCCAATTTTGCTTATTTTTCTAAATTAATATTACAATTATAGACTTGAAATTAATGTTTCCTTTATTATTAATCTACTCGTATCTATTACAATGTTGTTACTATAGAAATCATTAAATAAAAAGTAATACATATTATTACATTACGTAAAATGACACAATACTATACTTGAGTATATAAAATGATTGACTCACATTACACACATTAATTGTTTCGTTACTTTTAATGATTACAAATTCCTAGTAATGAATGAATAATGCATTAATAAGATCGATAAACAAAACTTTCATATTTCAAATATCGTAGATTCCACATAATGTCCGACACTAAGACATTTTCAAAATAAATGTCGGAAAAATATCATGATCAACGAAAACATACAGGCAGGCTTTGGTCGTTCTTCGAAAATGCTAGCACATTGCTATATTCGATACCTGCTGCGTTGCTTTATTTAACTCTTTAGGAGTTAGAAATACAATACAACCTTTTTTAGTCTTATCGGATACTAGCTGCGTCGCCTGGCTTTGCCCGGTCTACCTTGAAAATAAACATTGTGTCAAGTGAAGTATATTCAACAATCAGGCTTAAATACAAGAAAGAAAAAACTATGCTAAATTTCCCTTCCAAACAATGACGACTGACATTAAAGTATTTTTAAGATATTAAAATGAGAAAGATGGATTTAAAAAGCGTAACCTTGGAAACACAAAATAAAATAAGTTTAAGAAATTAAAATGAGAAAGAAACAATGGATTTAAAAAGCGTAACCGTGGAAACGCAAAAACAAAATGGTTGACAACTTGAATGGAGATGAGATGTTTCGAACTTGATTTAAAACGACTTGTACCTTCTGTTCCTTTGGAGATAGAAGCTTAGTTTTCGACCACAGGTCGAGATAGATCTGATCTGGAATAATATACTTCGCTTTTTCCAATGGTGTCAAAAAGAAAACTGTGGAACAGATCCTTCACTTTTTATTGATAGCTTTAATGAAGAAAGTAATGCATAAATTTCAGCTAAGCCTTAAAAAAATCGAGCTAACAACGCGAATAACTCCCGCTGTAGTTAAGTTAGAGCATTGAAACAAATTGCGTAGAACGCGGAAATTCTACCCTTTCCAACGATATGTAATATTTATGTGTGCAAGTAATGTTTCAACCCCATATTTGAGAATTTATGTGAAAATTGGGCCTAAATTGGAATAAAAATTGAACTTTTCATCGGATTTTTTTCGAACCGGTCTGCAAACCTTTTCCGGACTTTGACTTAGTATTTTTTAACCAGCAAAGAATTAAATGGAGTTACCACGTGAATCGAGTACACCTATTAATGAATTCAATGAATAAAAGAGCTGTAGAAAAAGGGAGATATATTTTGGTATTTTTTCCAATAGGCCATTTACCGCCGATACGTATGACAGTACCGAATGTCGTAATTAGTACAGTATCCAATGTTGTAGCATTTTGTAAGAGACACCCACGTACAATGGATAAAAAGTTTTTGACAATACATAACTAAAAGCTGCGGGAAAAAGATGTTTTGTTATTCTCCCAATCGGTGATCTACCGTTTTAATTGTTTACTTGTTCAACAGATGCCGCCACTGATATCATATATAACGGACAACTGATTTCATGTTGAAATATCTACAATCGCACTTTAATTGGTTAAAGTAAACTTATTTCAATAACGTTTGCTATTGGTCAGGGCTTACTTGAAGCTCTCTCCGAGGTCCTCAATTTTCTTAAGTTAATCCTTTTCTTTTGTCTATATTTTATTTATTTATTTCTCATTGATTGGTTTACATTACATGCATATTAATTGGTTAATTTACTAATCCTGGACTAAAACTATAAATAGCCTTATGTGATTACTCTGCTTCGGTTCTTTGGTTATTAAGTATTACATATATTTGTCATTGCTAATGTAGATAGTTTCTTCAACATTAATAAATGTGTTTTCGATCCACGGCTTGATAATCATTTAATATTCTCAACAGTGTTGCTTATGACAACGTATATAAAGTACAAATTGAGAATGAAAACCTTTTTTAACCTTTTTTCATTCTCAATTTGTACTTTATATACGTTGTCATATTTTATTTACCATTTTAATTGTTTACTTGTTCAACAGATGGCGCCACTGATATTACATGTAACGGACAACTGATTTCAGTGCTGCCATCTAATGAGTAACTAGGGAACTAGAGTGGCAGATCGCCTATTCGTTTCGATTATTGTAATGACTACAGTGTTTATGGTAGTCACACTTGATGCAAACAAAGAGACGAAGGTCACCTTGAGCAGCAGCGTCTCCGGGATGCCCTGCTTGACCTCCTGCAGCGCGGTGGTGAGCTCTACGCCGTCTCTCTGGATGGAGGCGCGCACTGTGATGGGCAGCTTGGTGCGCAGCACGCTCACCGTCACGCGGTACACTTGGCCCGGGCGCACCATCTTAGAGGCCAGCACCAGGTACGTCCTGAAACACACATAGAAGCAAGATAAGATAAATAAATACCTTTATGCTGAACAGTAAAGTAAGACAAAACAACGTTAGAAGAAGCACAAATTTGTAAATTACAGCAGACACGTGTTTCGGCGTTACAGGGAACGCCTTTTTCAATGCAAAAAATAATGAGCTTATGGATGAAAAGACAATGGATGAAAAGAAGCTTTTGTCGGATGTCTTTTCATCCATAAGCTCATTATTTTTTGCATTGAAAAAGGCGTTCCCTGTAACGCCGAAACACGTGTCTGCTGTAATTTACAAATTTGTGCTTCTTCTAACGTTGTTTTGTCTTACTTTACACATAGAAGCGTTTCGATTTTTCTGAAGTGATGTAATGATGACATTTATCTACACTATTAATACCCTGATTGCTCAATTTTCTTAACGAAATCGCATAAAAATATGCGTATTATATGCGTATTATGAAAAAAAAAAAAAACAATACAAAACAGGGTGGTGACATAACTTGGAAATCAGGGAATTCTCAGGGAACTCTTTATTTCTGGAAAAATTCAGGGTATTATTTCCAGGGGTAATTGTGAGTTCATCAAAAAATACCTGAAAGTTTCAAAGCGAGAACGGGGGAGGGGGGGGGGTAATCTTTGGTCCCTATTACTTAAGTGCACCTATGCCATAGTATTAAATAGTTCAATAGTCAGAGTCAAAATAGTGTGTGTACATTTGATTAAAATTTTAATGGGTTACAAAGTTACTTTTGAGCTGGTGTTGTACAAATTATCTTGACATTTGTCCATCTTAAGGGATAGGTGTCCATCTTAAGGCTCTTGCAGGTATTTTTGATGAGTATTGTATAATTTTAAAAAAATGGGGAGGTAGGGAGATAAAAGCATAACAAAAAAAGAACATAATTCCGGTATTTTCGGTGATAAAAATACCGGAAATACTTCCGAAAATACCGGAAATTCGGTAAAATACCGGAACACAATCACCCCTGTATTTCTCAAAATATCGGGGGAAAAAATTTTCGATCACCAAAACGCCAAACTGCTAAAGTTTTCCTCCCTGAAATTTCTTTTCATTTGGACACAAAATTTTTTTTTTCTTTTGTTTTGCCAAGCGACTTTCTAAACATTCATTAATTATATAAAAAATTATCATATATGCTTTGTACAACAATATGAATAAAGTGAAAAACAACGTAAATAAAGCACAAATACTGGAGAAGATACAGCATATAGTTAGTTTTTCACTTTATTCATTCATTAATTATGTTTAAGAACTACTACAAACCGACAAAGGCTTGAAATCGAACCCAACAAAAAATTGATAAAAACTTGCAAAAATTACCCCAAACCAGACGTTTCTTAATTTTTTATTTTCTCAAAAGTTATGACTATCGTTTCAGTAATTATTAATAATATTTTTAACTTTTTGTTTCATGCAGCTTTTTGCATCTGTTTGGATTTTTTCTTTTTCATTTTTGATTTTTATTAAGCTATATTTAAAGGCTTGTAAACAAAATTTGTCTATATTTTCATCAAAACCTTATTTCGAAAATGTTTAAAAGGTATCCGACTGCGTTAAAATCGACATTTTCGATGAAATATTCGTAATTGTTTTTATGATTTCATTTTGTAGTCTGATTCATTAGCTTTCCAAAACTGTCTTAGTTTTTACTCTACGTGAATTACAACTGGAGTTATAGCTGTATTATTACAGAGTCGTACACTGAACTCCAGATCGGAAGCTGCATTTAAACGCGTTTTCTGAAGACCGATATTTTTGAAGAAAGCAGTCTACTGTAACAATGATATCTCAAAAAGTTATTCGAGTATTGATGTGAAATTTTCTGAGATACTTCTCTGTAATATGCTTGATGTTTTCCTCTAAAAGCTAAGCTGAATTTCATTATTAAGTAATATTTTCATGCGGATAAGTTTAAACAAAGGCGTTTGTTAACGAAAATATACCAGTATAGGAACTTTGCTCGGCTATATTTCAGTACGTTTTTAAAAAATAATAAAACTTTTAGAGCAAAACACACATTAATGTCATACAAGTGTATTACTAAAAGGGTTTCTGTGTGATTAGAACCAAATTTTGTCCAGAGCTGTTAGCGCAAGACACGTTTTTTCGCTATTTTTCTTCAAATTTTTCCATTTTTGTTTTTAAATAATATTTTAAAAGCTTGGTTTTACATTTTTTTCATAGTTTTCAAACACATGTAGTTAAAAAATAACATTTAAAAAAATGTCCAGGTTATTTTTCAAAAAAATGTCTTCGAACGCAGTCGGAAATTCTGCGACATTTTGAGTGCAAGTTTTCTAATGTCGCAAGTTAAATATTGACCCGAACATTTTTTCAAACCAAAATCTACTGCTTGTGTTTCTTGCAAAAATGGCAGGTATGCTATATTAATGTGGATCTATCTTTTAAATATGTGTGATAGCCACGATTCTACAATCATGGAAATTTTCGGAGCTAAATCAGAGAAATTTTTTTTAAAGATTTTGTTACACCACCATGCAAAATATGTGTACAAAATTTACACAAATTACGCAAGAAATGACGCTCAATATGTTGCATCTTATAACAGGTTCCAGGGACAATGCTACTTCACACTCTTCAAACGAAATTCAATTTTCATTACAAACTTTTTTTAGAGCAACAAATGGTGAACTTGTTACTTTCCATGAAATCTCTTTCTTCATAAAATTAGATTTCATTACAAACTTTTTTTAGAGCAACAAATGGTGAACTTGTTACCTTCCATGAAATCTCTTTCTTCATAAAATTAGATTTCATTACAAACTTTTTTTAGAGCAACAAATGGTGAACTTGTTACTTTCCATGAAATCCCTTTCTTCATAAAATTAGATTTCATTACAAACTTTTTTTAGAGCAACAAATGGTGAACTTGTTACTTTCCATGAAATCTCTTTCTTCATAAAATTAGATTTCATTACAAACTTTTTTTAGAGCAACAAATGGTGAACTTGTTACTTTCCATGAAATCTCTTTCTTCATAAAATTAGATTTCATTACAAACTTTTTTTAGAGCAACAAATGGCGAACTTGTTACTTTCCATGAAATCTCTTTCTTCATAAAATTAGATTTCATTACAAACTTTTTTATAGCAACAAATGGTGAACTTGTTACTTTCCATGAAATCTCTTTCTTCATAAAATTAGATTTCATTACAAACTTTTTTTAGAGCAACAAATGGCGAACTTGTTACTTTCCATGAAATCTCTTTCTTCATAAAATTAGATTTCATTACAAACTTTTTTATAGCAACAAATGGTGAACTTGTTACTTTCCATGAAATCTCTTTCTTCATAAAATTAGATTTCATTACAAACTTTTTTTAGAGCAACAAATGGCGAACTTGTTACTTTCCATGAAATCTCTTTCTTCATAAAATTAGATTTCATTACAAACTTTTTTAGAGCAACAAATGGCGAACTTGTTACTTTCCATGAAATCTCTTTCTTCATAAAATTAGATTTCATTACAAACTTTTTTTAGAGCAACAAATGGCGAACTTGTTACTTTCCATGAAATCTCTTTCTTCATAAAATTAGATTTCATTACAAACTTTTTTATAGCAACAAATGGCGAACTTGTTACTTTCCATGAAATCTCTTTCTTCATAAAATTAGATTTCATTACAAACATTTTTTAGAGCAACAAATGGCGAACTTGTTACTTTCCATGAAATCTCTTTCTTCATAAAATTAGATTTCATTACAAACTTTTTTATAGCAACAAATGGTGAACTTGTTACTTTCCATGAAATCTCTTTCTTCATAAAATTAGATTTCATTACAAACTTTTTTTAGAGCAACAAATGGCGAACTTGTTACTTTCCATGAAATCTCTTTCTTCATAAAATTAGATTTCATTACAAACTTTTTTTAGAGCAACAAATGGTGAACTTGTTACTTTCCATGAAATCTCTTTCTTCATAAAATTAGATTTCATTACAAACTTTTTTATAGCAACAAATGGTGAACTTGTTACTTTCCATGAAATCTCTTTCTTCATAAAATTAGATTTCATTACAAACTTTTTTTAGAGCAACAAATGGCGAACTTGTTACTTTCCATGAAATCTCTTTCTTCATAAAATTAGATTTCATTACAAACTTTTTTTAGAGCAACAAATGGTGAACTTGTTACTTTCCATGAAATCTCTTTCTTCATAAAATTAGATTTCATTACAAACTTTTTTTAGAGCAACAAATGGCGAACTTGTTACTTTCCATGAAATCTCTTTCTTCATAAAATTAGATTTCATTACAAACTTTTTTTAGAGCAACAAATGGCGAACTTGTTACTTTCCATGAAATCTCTTTCTTCCTAAAATTAGATTTCATTACAAACTTTTTTTAGAGCAACAAATGGTGAACTTGTTACTTTTCCATGAAATCTCTTTCTTCCTAAAATTAGATTTCATTACAAACTTTTTTTAGAGCAACAAATGGTGAACTTGTTACTTTCCATGAAATCTCTTTCTTCCTAAAATTAGATTTCATTACAAACTTTTTTTAGAGCAACAAATGGTGAACTTGTTACTTTCCATGAAATCTCTTTCTTCATAAAATTAGATTTCATTACAAACTTTTTTTAGAGCAACAAATGGTGAACTTGTTACTTTCCATGAAATCTCTTTCTTCATAAAATTAGATTTCATTACAAACTTTTTTTAGAGCAACAAATGGTGAACTTGTTACTTTCCATGAAATCTCTTTCTTCATAAAATTAGATTTCATTACAAACTTTTTTTAGAGCAACAAATGGTGAACTTGTTACTTTCCATGAAATCTCTTTCTTCATAAAATTAGAAGGTATAGGCTATAGGGGCTTGCAAAACAAACGCAGAACGATCTGAGTACATACTTCGGAAAATGAATTGCTGACATTTAAACGATGGAACCGCAGAGTTAGAATTTAATATTACTTCGCGCAGGAGGAAATCGCGGGGTGGAACACATTTCGTTGCTTCTACGTTGCCTTTTATGTTACTTCTATGACGCACATCCCGAGATGCACAACCGCGATGAGGATCACGAGCAGAAGGTTCGAAAAGTCGCCAAACTTGGTGACATTTGGCGATATCTAGCAGGGGTGATTGTGAGTTCATCAAAAAATACCTGAAAGTTTCAAAGCGAGAACGGGGGGGGGGTGCGGGGGTAGGGAATCTTTGGTCCTTATTACTTAAGTGCACCTTTGCCATAGTGTTAAATAGTTCTGAGTCAAAATAGTGTGTGTACATTTGATTAAGTTTTTAATACAAATTATCTTGACATTTGTCCATCTTAAGGGATAGGTGTCCATCTTAAGACACTTGCAGGTATATTTGATGAGTATTACATAATTTTAAAAAATGTGGAGGTAGGGAAATAAAAGCATAACAAAAAAAAAAGCATAATTCCGGTATTTTCGGACATAAAAATACCGGAAATACGTCCGAAAATACCGGGAGTTCGGTAAAATACCGGAACACAATCACCCCTGTTTAATTAGTTCAATTTCTTCCGAAGCTCATTGACTCCATTACGATGAGACGTTATCACTATGTCAGACGCTGGCGGTAATAATAAAAATAAATTTAAAAAAAAGAAAAATTAATTTGAATTTTGACATGTTGAATTCAAATTATGTTTTTCGCAATCGCGAGTGTGTGTGTGTTTCTGTGGGGGGGGGGGGGATGTGTGTGTAGGGGTTATGTGTGTTTGTGTGTAGGGGGTTTGTGTATGTGTGTGTAGGCATGTGTGTTTGTGTCTGTGTGCAGGTATGAGTGTGTAGGTAGTTGCGTGTATGAGTGTTTGTGTGCGTGGGGGCGGGGTATGCGTATGTGTGCGTGGGGGAGGGGTATGCGTATATGTGTGGGGGGGGGGGGCGGGGTATGTGTATGTGTGTGTAGGCATATAGGCATATGTGTTTGTGTCTGTGTGCAGGCATGAATGTGTGGGTAGTTGTGTGTATGTGTGTAGTGTTTGCGTGTGTATGTGTAGGTGTCTGTATGTATGCGTGTGTATATGTGTTTGTGTGTATGTGTGTGTTTGTGTTTGTGTGTGTATGTGTAGGTGTATGTGTGTGTGTAGCTGTGTATGTTGTGTATGTATGCGCGTGTGTGTAGGACATGGATGCAACGTGGAGCCGGCTTTCGCTATGGGAGCAGCATCGTGAGGAGCCGGTCGACGGTGATGCTGCAGAGGGTGGCGGTGGGAAAATAAAATGATAGGACATCAAAAACAGTCAAATGAAAGCAATAAGCAATCGCGATTGCTCAATAAATTATATTATATATTAAAATAATATTATCGCTGCATTGTTGGCGTTTCTCCTTGGACGAATCAATCTTCCAAACCGGTTGAAGACAACAGAATCTTGGGTTGCTGTAGTCAAGCCCGGCAAAAACAAGTTTTTCAAAAAGCGACGTCTACTTCATAAAGAAACAATTTTAGTACAACAAGGGTGGTTTTAGATAGAGTCCCTATAACTGGAGAGGCCGACGCATCCGCCATTTTGGAGCAAGCGTACAACAGGGAAAGCTACCTTTATTGGCAATCATTCGCCAAACAGGGAACGAGAGAGAGGGAGAGCGAAGGTGAAGGTTGGCCAGTGGCGTACCCAGGGGGGGGGGGCTGATAGGGCTACAGCCCCCCCCCCCGAAATTTTCAAAATTAATTACAAAAATTATAATAAAGAACAAGTTTTTTTTTATGATGTATTTTTGAAATCTTACATTCGTATTGATATCAGAAAAGCGATACATGAACTTTTCTTAGCTACAGTTCATAAGTATCCCCCCCCCAGCTTAAAGACTTTCGAGCTCAGCCCCCCCCCCCCCCCCGAACTGATTTGTCTGCGTACGCCGCTGAGATTGGCGAAATTTTGGAAAGAGTTGGCGTCGTTTCCAGACTGCTAGTCACTTCGCGGGCTATTAATTATCCATTATCTTTTTTCTTTCTGCATCTGCTGCAAATCTGAAGAGCTGAGATCCTTTTTTGGAGCTGTTTGCACAGTTTACAGCCGAACAACCGCCCATTTGACTCAATTTAACACATGCTGAAGAAATGTAAATATCAGCAGCAATGCTATCGATTCGAAGCACTGGATCAAGTTTGCTCCAAAATGGCGGATGCGTCGGCTCCTCCACTACAGGGGCCTTAGTTTTAGACTACGGATATGACGGGGGGATCAATAGGGGACGTGTACTCACGGTTCGTGCTTGAGCTGTTCATTGCGCATGTCCGACTGGAATTGTGGGTAGTTGTCTTGCGAAGAGGCGAGCCAAGGGAGGATCAGCACCACGAAGGCCCACAGCATCCTAAACCTGAAAGAAACAACACCATCACTGACCAATTTTGAGGGAGTCGCGAAGTCAATACCATAGACTAATAATAAGAGTAGACTGAGCTATGGCAACCCTTTTGCTGCTCATAAACCAAACCATGTGACTGGTGGATATCCTAGCAACAGCGGGCGTCGTTCGTAGCAGACGATCCACGCCAGCGATAAATAAAATAAATATAATTGATGGAACACGGAAGAATGATCTTTTATGGAGTCCGATTTGTAAATTTGTTATTCTGAGTTGTACATATTTTGTTAATATAGTGAGTTTTTCGTTTAGAGAGAATTGTGCATTTTCTTTAGTCAATTTCAATAACTCTCTAAGCAATTAAAGATGCAAGCGCCTAAAAAGAATCGGCAAACGGTAAGATTTTTACCTACAATTTCAATTTAAGATACCGATTAGTACATTTTTGCGTTAACGCAAAACGTTTACGCCATTACGTTCACGCCAACGCTGACGTAGCAGTTCCAAATGAAATAAATGTTACTGAAAACTGTGATAAAAAACTAATTTACTAATGTCAAAATAATGCATAACTAAAAGAAAAACAGTTCAATCTCTGACCTGGAAAAAAAATTATAATGAAAACACATTACTTAAATTACATGTCAAGTGCCAAACTATAGATAATGTTGCCATCTAGCAACCATGCTGCCAACGTTTTCGCCAAGCCTTCTACCAGTCACATGATGTATCCATGAACCCATTTTTTTATCAGCAAGTCTGGGAAAGCTCGGTCTACTCTTATTATTAGTCTATGGTCAATACAATTCACATGGAGTGGAGGAGCATGTGGTCAAATTTTAGCTTCCGTGCGATTTTTGTGATACAATTATAGGAGTTAGTTTTCCTGAACGGTATTGACACGAGGGAAAACAAATTTGGATGTTGCCAACCACGAACATGGTGCAGGGGGCGGCGGTTATAACTGCGCTGGGTGACAAGTGGTTTTACGTTTAATTTTTGTGACACAATTACGGAGTTAGTTTTCCTTAAAGGCATTGACACGAAGTGGTGCTATTAATTGCTGCTAGGCCAGCAACTTTTTCATGCTACACAAGCTAGAAACTGTATGCTAGCTAGCATTAAAAAGTGGGCTAAAACAGCGCATGGCATGCTAGCAAGCCTGCTAGAACTAGCATAAAATTAAGGGGGTCCGGGACACATTTTGAAATTTTTTTTATTATATACTTTAGAGTTTTGAAATTTTTTGCACTGATTCACCATTTATTTAATAAGCAAAATCATAACATAAATATGAAAAAAAGAAAAATTTTTATTTAAATTTAATTAGTTTTTTTTATAAAAAATGGGGTTGCTTTAAATTGCTATAACTCAAAATATTCTTAAACAATTTTCAATTTTTTTTCAATGAATTACGCACAAATATCTAAGCTTTAATTTTTATTCGGCGATTTTAAAAATATTGATTCAATAAAAAATAAAAAATATTTGAAGAAAAATTTCGAAAAATTCGAAGAAATATTTTTTTTAAAAAATCGTAATTTTTGCAGTAAAATTTTTTTTTCAAATTCGACGAATAAAATTTAAAGTAAACTGTTTGAAAAAGATATGCTCCAAGTTTCATTACTTTATCTTTATCGGTTCCTGACTTATAAGAGTTTGAATGCAAGAAATCGGGAAAAATGGCATCATGGAGAAAAACGCGTTTAAAGTTTTAAAGTTAAGTACACATTAGTTAGGTGCATGAAACAAAAATAATTACATCTTTCGTTCTATTTAAGATAGAAACAAGATTCAAATCTCCTCTTAAGCAGAAAAACACGGAGTAATTTTTTACATGATAAAAAAAAATTGCAAAATTTGACGATTTTTGTGTCCCGGACCCCTTTAAAGCAACATATGGTAGAAATCTTGCTAGAAAAGTTTAAAAAAAAAAAGCAATGGATGGTTACAAGCAAAGAAAAATAGCATATAGTGGGTAAATTACTGCTAGAATAGCAGCAAGTGGTGATAGTAATTGTTGCTGGCCTAGCAACTTATTCAAGCAACACAAGCAAGAAATTGTACGCTAGCTAGCATTAAAAGCAGGCCAAAACTGCATGGCATGCTAGCAAGTCTGCTAGAAAATTCATGCTATTTTACCTGCTGGGAATAATTATGTGATGCTATGCTAGCAAAGAAATTCTAGCATCAATTTCAACCTGGTGACAATCGGGTCAAGAAATCATCCTTTTTAACGTTCCGCAGCCGAATTTGAAGTTTTCATTTCGCTAAAATTCGTGCCGGCGGACAAATGTTAAGTTCTCCCGACCCACATTTGAACTTTTCTATTCTAGAGTACTATGTCACAAAATAGACGATAATGTATCGATATTTCTTAGACATATTAAGTTATCGTTACATCTTCCATAGCCTAAGTCAATAGAAGTCGACGTTGGTGTTTGATCGGACCCAAACGACACATCCGCTTTTGATGAATGGACTTGACGGAAATGAAGTTTCGCATCGCGTTCCATACGACATCTTCTCGTTTCGTGCTGGAAGTAAATGATATCGTCTGCCCATTCCGTGCAGCTGGATCCGTGTTCCACTCACAGGTCATAAAAGTACCCATTCCGTCAGAAAACATTCCATTTTTTTGCGTTGAAAATCTTTCATTTAAAAGCAAATATTCGATTAGAGTCTCCCCCCATCAGGCGATGACGCGTCTTGCTTTGGCGCAGGGGCGTGCACAGAAGTTTTGGGGCTCGTCACAAATGACTTTTCCGGGCCCCCCTCTACGTTGTTTACCCCTATATTTCAACCCTAATTTTAAAAATATTGGGCCCTCTTCAGGCTCAGGCCCAACAGGTGTCCCTTCTCCCCCCCCCCCTGTGCACACCCCTGCTTTCATCAAGAGCCTACTTCTTTCTTTTCCAGCTTTTGTGTCACTTCACTCCTTTCCAAGGGCGCCCATATAAGGGGGCAAGGGGGGCTCAAGCCCCCCCCCCCTTGAAATTAAAACTTTCTTGCTTTTGGTACTTTTTTCTTTTGCAAAAATGTAAACACATTTATTCTTCAGCCATTAATGAATGAGTTATTAAAAATGAAATATTTTAATGACTCCAATCTGTCCTGATATTGGTTTCCATGGAAAAAATACCCTTCTAACCCATAGAGAAAATATCAGAGCCCCCCCCCCCCTTACAATTTTGCATATGGGCGCCCTTGCTCCTTTCTATAGTTAATGTTTCCATTCAGAAATATTCAATACGGAAAAGTCGGAGGAGAGAAGTGTTTATCCATTTTTTTCTCCCCCTTGTGTCACCGGCTTAAGGAGGCCCCGATTAATAGCCCGGTATTTCCGATTCGAGCGCCTACGCAAAAAGAAGGCACCCTACCTATCGCCGCCGTTTGATTAGCATTGCAAATGATTTCCGTTCGAATCGTCCGCTCCGAAACCCATCGATATTCCCGCCATCTCTCGGAGGAGACCTTAACGCACACCCAGTTAGATACAGGCAGTCAGGGCATGATGATTAACGCACGATCCGGCAGGTCCGCGGACCTGGGCACCACAAATTTAGGGGCACCAAAATAGCCTAGCCTAAGTTCACTTACATACTTCCTTTTTTTTTAAACTCATTTTACGTTTCCTCAACTTTAAGAGAGAGGTGGCTCAAATTTCTTTTAAAAATCAGATCTGAAACTCATAAAGTTAAAAAAATTTCGCGTTAAGAAGGCGTTCTCCCTTAGCTCTGGAATTTAAAAAAAAAATTACTCGGATGACATAATGAACATTTTCCAAAAGAATTAACACATTTTCAAATTTTTGCAAAAGGTAACCCTTCTCCTGGAGAATGTTTTAAAAGGATAAGATCACTAAACATTACACATTACATTTCCAAATGTGAATGTAGCCTTGCAGCTTCTTCGTACCTTGCCTATCAGCAACTGTTCAACGTTCCTTTTCATTTTTGAAAAGAATCAAAAATCATTTGAGAAGCTGCGTTTCACAGGATAATTTACAGGCGTTTTCCTTATTAACCATTGAAAATTCTGTGACATCAAAATTAGATTTCTATTATTTTATTGACACATTTGACTCTGTTAAAGTCAGAAAGAAACCTTTTTAAAGCTTGATGTCAAGAATTAGTAAGATTTTTTTTTTCTGGCAGTTTTAAATAGTTTTTAAACTTTTTTTTGCCTTAAAGTAAGGCAATTTTAACTGTGATTTGGTGTTTGGTATTCAAATCCCGGGTTTCCTTTAAAATGTAGTTTCTAGTATATTAGGTTTCTGGTATGAAACCTTGTGACTTTAAAATTGTGTGGATTTTCTCATGGGGGGGGGGGCACCAACTTCTATTCGGGACCTGGGCACCAGTTTGGCTCGATCGGGCCCTGCAGGCAGTAGCTGCGATTAGGGGGGAGGGAGATTCCCCTTCCCCCATACTTTCTCGTTCATTTATTCATTTTATTTCCCAATATAGGTCAACACAATCGTTAAAAGCGAGTTATGCTTCCGTAGACTTAACATTGTACCAACCAATATTTCTTATTTCCTCGCTAAATCCGGGCTCTCGTTAAATCAGGGCTCCTTATAAGCAATATAGGGCACTATAATCGTTAAAAGCGAGTTATGCCCCCCATAGACTTCCCAATGCACCAACCAAGCATTTCTTATTTCCTCGCTAAATCCGGGGTTCTCGTTAAATCAGGGCCTCGTTATAAGCGAGTTTGGCTACTTGCTTCATTTTTCTAACGTATTGCTCATTTTCAGTCGAATTATTTGCTAGGGGCATTAAGAGTCAGAGAAAATCTATAATATCAGAGAAATATATGCGCAGAGAATATTGTATTTTTTGCATAACAACAATAACTGGTTTGAAATTAATGAGAAACAATATAATACTCAAATTTCAGGTGAACAATATAAAGTTATAAAATCAAATAAAACGATTATTAAAAAAGCAATTCTTTTGCTTGGCACCGCGGCTGTTTAATGAACTAACGGAAGATGTTAGGAATGAGAAGAACTTCAAAAAAATATAAACAAGAGGTCAATGAATATATACAAAATAACGACATGCTAACAATAATTAACTTTTAACTGATAAAATATACTGACTTGCCAACCGGGGGGGGGGGGGGTTGTATTGTATTTTTTTATACTATTGAATGTTTCAATGCGAGTTATTGTGTTGTTTTTCTGGGAGTCAAACAGTCGAATTATTGTTCTGTGTGAAATATTTATTACTTGTGTAAAATTAATTTGTGAATATTACTGTTAATACATATTTGTGTTTGTACTCCATACTAAACCAATTAAAAAACACTGCGGACAGTGCCTTTGGCGCTCTTTAGTGTTGAATTTACTACTAACTCATGTTGAACTATAGTCAAGATTTTCTTAATGTTTTGTTATGACGTTTGTAACTTATGTTTTATAATTTGCAACTTTATTGTATTTTGCTTACTGTTATGTATGTGTATTTTGTTAATAAATCTTAAGAATTATTTGCTAGGGAAACCGTTTTGGAGAGCCCCCTCGTATTTATTTAAGCGATTGTGTGTCAGAAGTCTTTAGCGCCATTTGTCGAATACCCCTCTCATTTTCTTTCTCCCCCCCCCCCCCCGCGAGGCGGTGTGTAGCGTAGCGTTCTTCCTGGATATGACGCTCGAGTGATCACCGTGCGCCGCATTGTTGTGCGGGCGATTAGCGAGCGATCACGAAAATGCGATTACACCGACCACGACTCGAGCGCGATCTTCGGGTGTTGCAAAACACGGCGCTGGTCTTTGAAACCCCTTCGAGTTCTAACGGCGAGCCTCGTCCCATGCTTATAGAGCACTAACGCATCCAGAAATACCTTCTGGAGGGTTTTTTTTTTTGATGAAAAATACCTTCTGGAGGGTTTTTTTTTTTTTATCAAAAACACCTTCTGGAGAGGGTTTTTTGATTAATTATATCTTCTAGAGGGGTTCTTTTTCATCAAAAATAACTTCTGGATAGAGCTTTTTGATCAAAAATATCTTCTGGAGGGGGTTTTGATCAAAATTATCTTCTGGAGGGGGGGTTTTTGATCAAAAATATCTTCTGGAGGGGGGTTTTGATCAAAAATATCTTCTGGAGGGGGATTTTTTTATCAAAAATATCTTCTGGAGGGGAGTCTTTGATCAAAAATACTTCCTGGCGGGGGGTTTTGATCAAAAAAATCTTCTGGAGGGGGGGTTTTGATTAAAAATATCTTCTGGAGGGGGGTTTTGGATCAAAAATACTACCTGGGTTTTTTTTTTTTTGATAAAAACACCTTCTGGAGGGGGTTTTTTTTGATCAAAAACACTTTCTGGAGAGAGGACTTTTTGATCAATTATATCTTCTAGAGGGGGGTTTTTTCCATCAAAAATAACTTCTGGATAGAGCTTTTTGATCAAAAAATCTTCTGGAGGGGGTTTTAGTCAAAAATATCTTCTGGAGGGGGGTTTTTTGATCAAAAATACTTCCTGGAGGGTTTCTTTTTTGATGAAAAACACCTTCTGGAGGGTGATTTTTTCATCAAAAATATCTTCTGAAGGGTGTTTTTTGATCAGATTAACAACTTTTTCATATGCATAAACTACTGTATTAGAATTTGCATTTATGTTAAAACCAATGACTCGTGGGGGGTGTTTTCACCCCCCTCGTCGCTGCGCCAGTGTTAAAGAGAAAACACGAAACACCAGCTGACCACGTGGTGGCTGTTCATATTCTTCCACCACTGGCTTGTAAATGCCAACTGGTTCATAGAATTCATTCTGATAAACACTAAATGGTTGCCCCGTATTGATGGACCGCAGTTACATCCATTTTACCCGTCTAAAAGTCTTAATATTCAAATCCAAACTTGTGAATTTCTGTCACTGGATCATTGTGTGTTACTGTTGTGCCACCTCTCCCTATCTTTCACAACTTCAAACATTTTGAGCATTCGCTGACAATAGGGAGAAGAATGCCTCAACCCCAGTCATACTGGGTTTAAACTCTCCCACAATTTCCGAAATCCGATCCGGATGGAGAGCATCCCCGGATCGAACAATCGGTTATTCCGAGTGGGGACACGCCCGACACGCACGCACGTCCGTCCGGACCGACACATCCCGGAAGCGGGCGGCCGGAAGAAGACCCGACATAGTGGATTTAAAAGTATGAGTGAACATGCGTGAGTATTAACAAGGAATAAATTTGGAAACGGATCAATAAAATAGAAATAGCTGATCAAGCTCAAACCCATCAGACATTAAACATTTTCAGATATCACCGTTCCTTCCAGTTTTCTTTGATTAATCGGTTTGGATATGGGTCTCGGATTTGTTTATGTATGTGTTGAAAACCTTAATTTTTAAGGAACCTTTTTTTGAGCAATCACGATTGCTTATTGTTCTCATTTGACTGTTTTGAATTCCTATCATTTTATTTTCCCGCCAGCACCCTCTGCCAGCACCACCGTCGCGTCGACCGGCCTCACGATGCTGCTCCTCTTGCGAAAACAGTGTCCAAGTTGCGTCCATATCCTACACACACGCGCATACCTACACAACTACACACACATACACACACTCATGCCTGCACACAGACACAAACACACACTCCTACACACACATACACACTCATGCCTGCACACAGACACAAACACATATGCCTACACACACACGAACGCCTAATACACACGCGCGTGTACACACACGGCACTGCATACACAACACGCACACACATGCATACATACACACGCACCCATCACACACATGCGCCTACACAAACCCATACGTGAATTCATACACACACACGCTCGTGATTGCGAAAAACATAATTTGAATTCAAGATGCCAAAAATTCAAATTAATTTTTTTTTTTTTTTTTGAATTTACGAGAAATAAGGTTACAATTTTACACAATGAAAACATAATAAAGTTACAAAAACAAACGTTGTGAATAATTTACGTATTTACAATAACTAAATATAGCTATTAAAATAAGGTAGTGTGACAATAGTCATAGATAATTTATAATAACTGTATGTACATTGTTTAACTTGTTTCTCTAATAATTGGGTTTGTCACAGGGTTCGTGATTTTTTTTATTTAAATCAGATTTTTTTTTTATAATCTTCAAAAATTTGAAGATATGAATTACTTTATATTTTTAAACATAGTATATTTCATACAACATATGAATCCATTCAGTTTACCTTTAAAATTAAGATAAGTTCTCTAATTATTCAATAAATTTTAAAGATTTTTAACGTTAGCATGCTTAAATAAAATGCGATTTTGTTTTATGCTTTCCCTCATCATCTACGTTTTTAGTGTAAAAGAATATGTTGAACAATTATTTTTCTAAACTATAATAGTGATGATGTATAAGAAAAACTACAATTTTTTATTTTGTAAAACGTAGATGTAAACGTAGGATTGTAAACGTACGTAGTTTTTAGTACAAACGTTTTTCACACGCAGTAAATGTAATAATCGGTATCTTGAGTTTAAATTTCAGTAAAAATCTTGCCATTTGCCGATTCTTTTTGGGCGTTTGCATCTTTTGATTTCATAGAGAGTTATTAAAATTGACTAAAAAATTCACAGTATTATACAAACGAAAAAATTCAACATATTAACAAATATTTACAACTTCAAAGAACAAGCTTTACAAATCGGATTGTATTGAAAAATCATTTTCGGTGTTCCCACGATTCTATTTATTTCTATCTCCCTCAGTTCACTTCAAATCCAAAAAGCGGTGGGTGGACGGAAAAGTTCAAAAAATAAAAGTTGAAGGCTGACCTTGATCAATTGCGACAGAAAGAAGGATCTGTGTAGTTTTGCCTGTTGAAGTTAAGATATTGCAGTGTAGTTAAATTTAGAGCAACACATTCTAAAAATTCAAAATTAATTTATGAAAATAAGATCAACTGATTTTAATTAATAATTTCGTTAAAAAAATCACTCGATTAAAATCAATGATTTAAGAAAAAATCACTTGATTATAAAATTAATGATTTAAAAAAAAATCACTTGATAAAAATCAATGATTTAAAAAAAAATCACTTGATTAAAATCAATGATTTAAAAAAAATCACTTGATTATAAAAAATATGATTTAAAAAAAAATCACTTGATAAAAATCAATGATTTAAAAAAAAAATCACTTGATAAAAATCAATGATTTAAAAAAAAATCACTTAATAAAAATCAATGATTTAAAAAAATCACTTGATTAAAATCATCAATGATTTTAAAAAAAAATCACTTGATTAAAATCAATGATTTTAAAAAAAATCACTTGATTAAAATCAATGATTTTAAAAAAAATCACTTGATTAAAATCAATGATTTTAAAAAAAATCACTTGATTAAAATCAATGATTTTAAAAAAAATCACTTGATTCAAATCAATGATTTAAAAAAAAATCACTTAATTTAAATGATAATTTTAATCATGATTTAAACCATGCTGATTTAAATCAACGACGCCTGGTTTGTCCTGCGTTTGCTTGATGTATGTGTGACAAGCGGACGCCTTCGGAGTGTCAAAGGACAAAGGTCCGTCCTGTATTCGTCGAATGAAGGTCCCGAAGAAAGACAGAGAGAGAAAGAAAGGGTTGACGGACGCATCGACCCAGTTGGGGACGGAAAAGTGAATTACGCTCCGGCGCCGTCTATCCCCCCCCCCCCCCCCTCCCCCCCGTTACGAAACGAGATTAAGAGAATTGTTTTAAAAGGAAGGGATCCCCGCATTCTACATCAGCTCTGTTGATTTTTCCTTTTTGGAAAAAACGGGAGAAGTTGATTTTCTCGCTCACACTTTCCTTTTGGAACTCGTTTTTATTTTTCCTGTTTTCGGGAAATGGGAAGAGCACGTATCGAGTGCACCTAAAAGAGTTTTAGTTTATCCTCTGGGGAAAAGGAACCTCAATTGCAAAAGAAAACGACCTTAATCTTGATTGTTAAAAGTTAAAATCTTAGAGCAGGAATTGAAATGGAGGGACCTCTACATTGGCTTAGCAGCAGCTGGCCCGAAGACCCCAAATCACGTGACTCAAAGACGACGAACGGTTGGCACGTTTTGCGTGAAACAAGCGAAAGAAACCTGATTTCTTTCAATGCATTGCTTTAAACTACATCACGTGACTTGGGGTCTTGGTTTCATGAATGAAAGTCTTCACTCTCTCTCCATTTTATCTCTTCTCAATGGTTAAAATCTATACCTGAGTGCCAGACTAACTAAATCCAAAAATGGCGATTTGCTGGTTTTTAATGCACTCTATGTAAGAATCCTATTCCGCCACAATAACGTAATTCTATAAGAGACATACCTTCATAATTATTTACTCGCAAACGTTTTTACGTCTCCTACAAAGTAGAGATAATGTGACTTACATCAATTCGGTCTGGAGACACAGTGCACTAATTGCAGATGCACTAATTCATCGGTATCGGTATGGATAGCGAAGTAAATAATGTATTTTGTCTTCAGCCATTTATTTTCAGCAAAGCGTGACACTTCGTGACAAAGGGAGGAAGGGGGTCGAAAATTAAAAAAAAAAATGTCTGACATTTATGGATTAGGAGGACCCTTATATGAAAGAACTATTTCTGACTCTGTAATGCTATATGACATTCCAATTTTATCCCTTCTCGTACCCTCCACTATCCCTCTTAGAAGAAGTTCTGACCCATTAACTGAAACTATGTTAAACACCTAACACTGAAAAACACATTTCACAGATATTCCCGTTGGTTTTTACTTCCTTTTACAAAAAAAGGAAGTATTGTATTCACGAAAAAATTTTCACCCCAAAATCGGCCTTCATTTCCATTTTGCTCAATCCCGAATGAATGTTGAGTTTTTTTCTTTTTCGACCCGACCACACGTGGATATGTGCCTAGGAACGTACAGACACCCGAAATATCCATTTTGACGATCCCCGAGTTAATTACAACGCGTTTTCTCGTGACGTCTGTATGTACGTGCGTATGTGTGTATGTATGTCGCATAAATCAAAAGCGGTTTGTCCTAGAAAGTTTAAATTTGGTACGTGGATTCCTAGTATGGTCTAGTTGTGCACCTTCTCTTTTGGTTGCATTTGGATGTTCCTAAGGGGGTCTTTTGCCCCTTTTTGGAGGGAAATCATGGTTAATTTCGATGTAAACTCAAGTGGTGATATAATTTAACGGACACTTGGCGATATATCGCCAGTCTTTTGGCCGCCAAGTTTTGTCGCCAACTTGGTGACAAATTTTGCGATTTTTTTTTGAGCAATCACGATTGCTTATTGCTTTCATTTGACTGTTTTTGACGTTCCTTTGATTTTTCCCACCGCCACGTATACATACACGCACTACACACATATACATACATAAACCTACACACACATACATACACAAACACACCTACACACTCACATACACACAACTACCCACACACTCATGCCTCCACACAGACACAAACACATATGCATACACACACATACACATACCCCACACACACACCTACACACATACACACAACTGCCCACACACTCATGCCTGCACACAGACACAAACACAAATGCCTACACACACACACACGCTTACATATACACACACACTCGTGATTGCGAAAAACATAATTTGAATTCAAGATGCAAAAAATTCAAATTAATATATATATATATATATATATATATATATATATATATATATATATATATACATACATATATATATATATATATATATATATATATATATATATATATATATATATATTCCTTTTGATTTTTAACTCATGTGTAATCGTTTGACTCCTATTCAAAGCCTGGACATTTTTTTTTCTTATTTTTTTAAAATCTGGTTTGAATTTATCCACTGTTTGTGATATTTAGAGAGTAAACTATTGAATCACATTAAAATTGCCAATAATGAGAAAATGACACTAAATTGGAGTAAAAGGCAGTCATGTGATGGACACATCAGCTCGTTTGGTTGAAGAGTCGGGAGATGAATTGGGCTCGCTCCCACTTCAGACGAACAAATGAAGACGAATGGGCTCTGGCGGTGAAAACTATCTCCATTCATCAACACAGCGTTCCTCACACCCTCAGTCAACTCAAAGCCGTCCATTTGAATAAGTCCGCCTCATGCTCGGATGAAAACATTGAAACACGAATTGCGAAATGAACATTTGCTTTTCTTCTCTTAAGTTTTAAAGGACTTTGATGGAAGTCATTTCACTTTGCATTATGTAACGAAAATTATGGGGGCGCTTTCAAAAATTCTAATTTTTAAGAATTTCTCGCTAAATAAGAGACTAGTGATGGGCATAATCGAGAACTTTTGATAATCGAGACCTGGGGAATCGAGCACTTCTGATAATCGAGGGATTGACAATCGAGATCTTTCGAAATCGAAAACTCGAGATCTGATAATCGAGACTTTTCGAATCTAGATCTCGAGCGATTCATTTCTCGATTATTTTGAATCGAGATCTGGGGATATGATAATCAAGAATTCGAGATCTTTCGAAATCGAAAACTCGAGGATTGACAATCGACACTTTTCGAATCTAGATCTCGAGCGATTCATTTCTCGATTATTTTGAATCGAGATCTGGGGATATGATAATCAAGAACTCGAGATCTTTCGAAATCGAAAACTCGAGCGATTGACAATCGAGACTTTTCGAATCGAGCTCTCGAGCGATTCATTTCTCGATTATTTTGAATCGAGATCTCGGGATATGATAATCAAGAACTCGAGATCTTTCGAAATCGAAAACTCGAGCGATTGACAATCGACACTTTTCGAATCTAGATCTCGAGCGATTCATTTCTCGATTATTTTGAATAGAGATCTGGGGATATGATAATCGGGAAATCGAGATCTGATAATTAAGAACTCGAGATACGGTAATCGAGAACTTAAGTTGTGATAATCAAGAACTCGAGATCTGATAATCGAGACTTTTCGAATCTAGATCTCGAGCGATTCATTTCTCGATTATTTTGAATCGAGATCTCGGGATATGATAATCGAGAACTCGAGATCTGATAATTGAGAACTCGAGCTACGGTAGTCGAGAACTCAAGTTGTGATAATCAAAAACTCGAGATCTGATAATCGAGAGTTCATGATAATCGAGTTCTCGAATGATCTTTGAATAATCGCGTGATTCGATTATGAGAGCTCGATTACGCCCATCACTGTAAGAGACCCATAGTTCTGGTAACTTTTGTCACTGGTATGCCTCTCTTGACATTTTTCGATAAAATTTAAATCACCCAATCAATTAGGGGATCAGCAAAATGAAGAAATTTTGATCTTCCTTCACAGTCAATAGCTGGAAAAGAGATGTAAATTTCAGAAATAATACTAAGAACTAATACTACTTGAAATAATACAATACTATTTTATGGATTTTCGTAAAAGTATACTCGTATTCTGTTAGCAGTACAAATTTCATACATTCAAATTTACTTGTAAAACAGTTAAGATACCGGATACGGTTCAGCCTCATCAGAATAAAGCATTTCCTTGCATGTCAAACATGACCACAAAATATTATTTAATGGTCATGCCGTTGCGCGAGTTTAATTGTTGATGACGTCAGGAGCGTTACTTGATCATTAGCTATATCATATATATATGAGGATATTCACATCGTAGTTCAAATAAGTGTTGCAAGGAAGCGTTGCCGATTTGTGCCTTATGAATTGCAAAAGTTTGAAATTAACATTTTTCGCTCGCCACGGTGATCCTCCACAAATCCAGTGATCCAATTTCCGATGATATTTCTTTCCAACTCCTCAACGCAGTGACTTCGGCGAATGTAGACTTGAAAAATGACTGACGCTTTTTTTACCTCACTTTGTTCTACTGCATTTATTACTTTCTCAATCTTGCAAATGCCGAAGAATTCCATTCGCCCACGTTCATAGCGAAGCCATTTTTCAATTCCTCCATTTCAGCTCGAGCAATTCATCAATGGTGCACTGATTAGTTTGCCATTTCAATGGAAATGAATAGAAAACAAAATAGAAACGGGGTTCGTTTTCGCAGCTGTCAGGTGGGGATGAATCTGATTAGATCTCCTCGCGAATCGATAAAAAGAGATCTTCCATTTAGACATACGACTTCTACGCTACTGCATCGGTTGCTCCATTTAAAACGATGAATACCGTCGAGCCTGCTTATTAGAATATCGTTTAAAAGAATATCCATTGGTTTTAACATAAATGCAAATTCCAATTTAGTAGTTTATGCATATGAAGAGCCTGTTTTGATCAAAAAAAAAAAAAACCTCCAGATGGTATTTTTCATTAAAAAAAACTTTTCAGAAGGGATTTTGATAAAAAAAAAAAACCCCAGCAGGAGGTATTTCCGGCTGCGCTAGTGGTATGAGTCATAAAACATTCGTATATTATAACAAGGACACGAAAATGACCGTTTCTGCGAGACTGACCCATAAAGATAGTAGACTTACAAAAGAACTGTCGAATGATGACAAAGTTTTCGAAGAGTAGCTCATCCGTTTAACTGCAATCGCTCGCTTGAGAGTTCTTCGCCATTTTCAAAGGAATGTCGTAAAAAAACCAGCACTCGAACGCATTCAGCCCTCATGACTGAAATCACTTTGACATCAAAGACGACAGGAGACGTCATTCAATTCGTGTGACATGGTGGTCTCTTTGACGTCTCCTACGCATCACTATGAGTCAAGTTAATCCAATTTAAATTAATCCAGTTAAAATTTAATCCGGTTAAAAGTTAATCCAGTTTGAATTAATCCAGTTAAAATTTAATCCGGTTAAAAGTTAATCCAGTTTAAATTAATCCAGTTAAAATTTAATCCGGTTAAAAGTTCCAGTTTTCAAAAAAAAATAATAATAATAAATAAATAAAAAATAAATAAAAAAAAATAATTTTAATTTTGACATCTTGAATTCAAATTATGTTTTTCGCAATCACGAGTGTGTATCTGTATGCGTGTGTGTTTGTGTGTGGGGGTATGTGTGTTTGTGTGTAGGTATATGTGTATGTGTGTGTAGGCATGTGTGTTTGTGTCTGTGTGCTGGCATAAGTGTGTGGGTAGTTGTGTGTATGAATGTGTGTGGGGGGGGGGGTATGTGTATGTGTGTGTCTGTGTGCAGGCATGAATGTGTGGTTAGTTGTGTGTATGTGTGTGTGTATGTGTAGGTGTCTGTATGTATGTGTGTGTATCTGTATGTGGGTAAGTGCGTGTGTGTGTGTGTAGTTGTGTATGTATGCTCGTGTGTGTAGGATATGGACGCAACCTCGAGACTGCTTTCGCTATTGGAGCAGCATCGTGAGGAGCCCGTCGACGGTGATGGTGCGGAGTGTGGCGGTGCGAAAATAAAATGATAGGACGCCAAAAACAGTCAAATGAAAGCAATAAGCAATCGTAATTGCTCAAAAAAACATGGAAAAAATATTCTTTGGATTTTTAACCCTCCAGCGAGCGCGCGTATCTGAGAGATACACAATATGATCAAAAGTTATTGGGACATTTCCAAAAATTGCCATTTTAAAGGATTTCTCGAGAAATAAAATACCAATTGCTTTGTAACTTTTGTCACATAAAAGGTATATTCTAGCTGTCCTTTTCCATTGAAAGATGTATCACCCATTCTTTTAGGGGGCCAGCAACAAATTGAGGAAAAGAAAAATGTTTCGTGATCAATCGTTCATCGAAAATAGCTGAGAATAAGCTATAAATTTCAGAAATTAGCAACCTTAATATGCACAATTATTTTACATACTTTCGAGAAAATATCACTGATATTCATGAAGATATAAGCATTTCTTTTATTTGAAGGTTTTTGGCTCATAACGCAAAGGGGTCTCCACCAAAGCTTACCAAACTTTCAGAAAATAGGACAGCACACAAAAGCAGTATAATATTAAAATTTGAAATTAAAATGTTGAAAATTCAATGAAATATGAACGTTTAAAGCAATTAATTTTTTTCTCTGCGCATGCGCGAAAGATAGCAATTTATAACTTTCATAATCAAAACCCCAACTAATTGCTCCCAACTCATAATAAAATTCCAGTTCAATTCAATATCTTAAAAATTCAAAAAGTTATCAGCATTTTAATAAGCCGAATTTGAATAGATCTTGGCTAGGCGATGAGTCGACAGGGATCGTTCGCAAGTTTGCACCATTTGCTTGCAATCACTCAGTGTGATGCATGATAAAAAACAGACTATTTGTGAACGATCCCTAATGATTTCTGCCGATTGGTAGTCTGCCCTCTGGCTTTTTAATATAGGCACTAAACGAATATAGGCAATAAAAATAGGTCCTAAAATAGGCACTAAACAATAGGCACTAAACGAAACGACTTGTTTGCCGGACGTATCATGCAGTCAATACATACTTAGACAGCATAGAAAGATCTGTGAAACCACCAAACACGGTATAAACGTTAATATTTCTCGTGGTTTTGTGAAGCATCAGAAAATATGTGTATTTGCTTGAGCCAATTGCGAGTTTTCACAACAGACATAACAGGGATGATTGTGAGTACATCAAAAAATACCTGAAAGTTTCAAAGTGAGAACGGGGGGGGGGGGTA
>NW_026558329.1:1530816-1560816 GCF_026930045.1 Uloborus diversus | reverse complement strand
ACAACTACCCACACACTCATCACATTCATACCTGCACACAGACACAAAAACATATGCCTATACAGACACATACACATACCCCGCCCCCACGCACACAAACACTCATACACAAAATTACCAAAACTCATGCCTGCACACAGACACAAACCGCGATTTCTTTTGAGAAAAACTGCAAAGCAGAGGCCATGGGCGGATACAGACTACCATTTTAGGAAGGGGGTATGCTAAAAAATGCTCCCCCCTCCCCCCAATGAACCTAGAAGAGTCATTTCGATCCAGGAAGTCTTTTTTGCGCAGTAATATATATATTTTTCAGCTGATAAAAATTGCAAAATGAAAGAAATTACATGTCAATTTCTCGGAAAAACCATAATAAACCAGTGTTTTGATATTTTCGATATTTATTTTTTTTAACCACGGTCATATTAATATAAAAATTATATTAATCATAGTACTATTGTTCGTTTATTATTCAAAACAACCAAAACGTTCTGTGCTCTACTTTTATGATGTGTTAATACATCATTAATATAAGAAAGTAATATAATATTCCTTTTTTATTTTCTTTACTAAAAATAAAGCTCAAAGTCTCTCAGTCAGGATGTCCGTAGGATGTCTGGATCTCGATGACGCGCATAGCGCCTAGACCGTTCGGCCGATTTTCATGAAATATGGCACAAAATTAGTTTATAGCATGGGGGTGTGCACCTCGAAGCGATTTTTCGAAAATTCGATTTTGTTCTTTTCCTATTCCAATTTTTTGAAAAAATTACGGAGTAAATTATCACAACCTGGACGAATAAATTACGGAATTATCATAACGTGGAACCGTAACATGGGCAAGCAAATGAATATAGCCAATTGGCGATAAATTCCTCATCCATTATTTGTAAATAGACAGGCGAACCGAATGACCTTTTCATTTTCTACTACGAGAAAAGCCGTGCGGGCACCACTAATATATTCATAAATGTTTTAGCAATATAACAATTTTAATTCAGATTAAAAGTGCCTAGTTAAACAAGAAAATGTCTTATGACTGTGCACCGACTAACGCATATTTTTTTATTTCTGAATCATACAACTGTGCAAAATGAAAGAAATTACATGGTAATTTCTTGGAAAAACTATAATATTGGTTGGACATTGGACATGTATAAAACCCCTCGCAAGGTTCTTTTATGCGGACAATTTTGAATTCCCCCAATTCCAATGCAAATAAGCTCTATTGCGGACAGAAACAATTGTCCCGTTAGTGTCCGCATTCGAGGGGTTTTACTATATTATCAAAATGTTGTCTCAACTGCACCATGGCTTTAAGAACGAGCTGATTTGTGCATCACGTGACTTCCTTTCACACCCAGTTTAAAGTTATTTCCCCATTATTGGCAATTTTAATGTGATTTAATAGTTAACTCTCTGAATATCACCAATAGTGACCAAATTGAAACCAGATTGAAGAAAAAAAAAATTGAATTTTGACAACTTGAATTCAAATTATGTTTTCGCAATCACGAGTGTGTGTATGTAGGCGTGTGTGTTTGTGTGTGGGTAGTTGTGTGTATGAATGTGTGTGGGGGGGTATGTGTGTTTGTGTCTGTGTGCTGGCATAAGTGTGTGGGTAGTTGTGTGTATGAGTGTTTGTGTGAGAGGGGTATGTGCATGTGTGGTGTGTAGGCATATGTGTTTGTGTGTGTAGGCATGTGTGTTTGTGTCTGTGTGCAGGCATGAGTGTGTGGGTAATTGTGTGTATAAATGTGTGTGTGAGAGGGGTATGTACATGTGTGGTGTGTAGGCATATGTGTTTGTGTCTGTGTGCAGGCATGAATGTGTGGGTAGTTGTGTGTATGTGTATGTTTTTATGTGTGTGTAGGTGTCTGTATGTGTTTGTATGCGTGTATGTGTGTGTGTGTGTGTGTGTAGTTGTGTAGGTATGCGCGTGTGTGTAGTTGTGTAGGTATGCGCGTGTGTGTAGGACATGGATGCAACCTGGAGACAGCTTTGGCTGTGAGGAGCCGGTCGACGGTGATGGTGCGGAGGGTGTTGGCGGGAAAATAAAATGATAGGACACCAAAAACAGTCAAATGAAAGCAATAAGCAATCGTGATTGCTCAAAAAAAATCGCCAAATGTGTCGTCAAGATGACGACAAAACTTGGCGACCAAAAGGCTGGCGATATATCGCCAAGTGTCCGCAAAATTATAACCCCACTTGAGTTCGCATCGAAACTAACAATGGTTTTCCCCCAGAAAAGGTGCAAAAGACCCCTTTAGAAACACCCGAATGCAACCAAAAAGGGAAGGTGCACAACTAGACCCCACTAGGAGTCTACGTACCAAATTTCAACTTTCTAGGATATACCGTTCTTGAGCTATGCAACATACATACGCACATGCATACGTACATACATACAGACGTTACGAGAAAACTCGTTGTAATTAACTCGGAAATCGTCAAAATGGATATTTCGGGCGTCTGTACGTTCTTAGGTATATACGCACGTGTGGTCGGGTAGAAAAAAAAAAACTCAACATTCATTCGGGGGTGAGCAAAATGGAAATGAAGGTCGATTTTTGAGAGAAAATTTTTTTGCGAATACAATAGTCCTTCCTTTTTTGTAAAAGGAAGTAATAAATCAGCAACTACTTTAAAATTTGCAAAAAAATAGTTTCTGTATTCTTCAATAAAACTTATAATTTTATGAAGCTTTGATTTTCTTAACTGCATATCATTTGATAATTAAAATATAAATTAATTTATAAAAACTCAAGGGTGGGTTTGTTTAATAACTTTTCCCTCGCGTTATATTATTACAATGTTGGTAATTGAAAACGATATTTTACAGCATCTCGGCGAAATTATATAGAGTTTAGTAGTTTAGTATTTAAATGGCTTGAAATGTTACAGATATTTTACGTTCACATTCAAACTATATTAGTGAAAATATGGATGTACTTAAAAATTAGATTAATTGGCCCTAAGGGATCTGGAAAAAAAAAAAAAAAACATATAAAAGTGAAAAAAAAAAATTGATTTGAATTTTGACATTTTGAATTCAAATTATGTTTTTCGCAATCACGAGTGTGTGTATGTTGGCGTGTGTGTTTGTGTGTGGGGGTATGTGTTTGTGTATAGGGATTATGTGTATGTGTGTGTAGGCATGTGTGTTTGTGTCTGTGTGCTGGCATGAGTGTGTGGGTAGTTGTGTGTATGAATGTGTGTGTGGGGGTGGGGTATGTGTATGTGTGTGTAGGCATATGTGTTTGTGTCTGTGTGCAGGCTTGAATGTGTGGGTAGTTGTGTGTATGCATGTGTGTATGTTTTTGTGTGTGTATGTGTGGGTGTCTGTATGTATGCGTGTGTATATGTGTTTGTATGTGTGTATGTGTGTAGGTGTATGTGTGTTGGTGTGTGTGTGTGTGCGTGTGTGTGTAGTTGTGTATGTATGCGCGTGTGTGTAGGACATGGACGCAACCTGGAGACGGCTTTCGCTAGAGGAGCAGCATCGTGAGGAGCCGGTCGACGGTGATGCTGCGGAGGGTGGCGGGGGGAAAAATCAAAAGACGCCAAAAACAGTCAAATGAGAACAAAAAGCAATCGTGATTGCTCAAAAAAAAAGACATAAAAAATGAAATCATGAACACTTTCTTATGAAACATTGTATGAAGGGGGGGGGCGCTTTTCAATTTCCTGGCCCCCTCCAAAAAATATTTAGTATCCGCCCCTGCCACAGCACACGGCAAAAAGTGACATTTCAAAGACAGCGAAAAGAAGCTGAACTGTTTGTGAAGAATCATTTACGAGTCAGCTGTGTCATGTGATCCAGTGCTCGTTCAATCGCAGAAGACGTAAAAGTTCATGGGACGGAGGGAGGGGCGGAGAGACTTGCAGAAGGGCTTCTTAGACCCTTAATAGAGTGTCTTCGTTACCGCTCTTTCCTTGATAACAGTGATCTTGACTTGGATCTGAGACTTTTTTTGAGTCCAAGTAACAATCTCGGTTTTTAATTCACCGCGTCAAGTTTGTAAGCTACATGGGGATCGAGGCCAAGGTTGGCCGGATTGTACCCAATTGGGTTTTTTTGAAAAAACCCATTTAAAAAAACCCATTATTTAGCCCACTTTTGGGTTTTTTAAAATTTTCTGAGAAGTTTAAAAAAAATATTTAAATACTTTCACAATTTAAACTTCTTTTTTATTTGTTCTTCACCACAGACAATGAACATAAAAAATGAATTTTGAACTTTAATAGTATTTCTTAACTCTTGACGGCATTAAAAATGTACTTCAAAGGTTTTAAATAAATATGTTTAACTTCTTTCTTTAACTGGTCAATAAATAACTCAAATTATCTTGACTAAGTCCTGTCACGTCTGGTTTTCTCAATATTTGTATATTGTACAGAGGAAACGACTCTAGCTAAAAGGCTTTCATGTGAATTATTTTCTGCAAACCAACACGTCACAAATCTCGAATAAACAAGGTATATTTTTTAGAAATGAACAGGTTTTACAAAGGGTCGGACAGAAGACAGAATAGGATGTACAGATCTTACGAAAAAGTTTAATATTTCTTACTCTGTACACAGAAATAGAAAAACAGGCAACATAAAATTCAAAGAAATGTCTTGATTAAGCTGGAATTCAGTAAATAGGGATTTAAACTACTTGAGGTTCTACAGTAGTTTTGCATAACAAAATGAAATACAATACAGTAAAATTCAAAAAAAAAAAAGTTGCAATTAAAAACGAACAAATAAACAACACATTTTATCACTCGACAAGTAACTTTGCCAATGTTGATAATCATGGAAACTAAAAATCTGAAACTTCACCATTCTTGGGTTTCGTCGTCTTTTATACTTTTTTTCCAGAAAATGCTGAATTTTCCAGCTTTTTTTACCCCAAGACAATTTTTGTGCTTTGTTCATATACTTACGCTACAATATGCTACAAGTACCCACATTTTCCCTAAAAAAAGACAAAAAAAACCCACATTTCTTTTAAAAAGTTGGGGTTTTTTTTTGGGTTTTATTTAAAACAACCCAAAAAACCCTGGGTCCATGGGCTTTTTAAAAAAACCCGGGTTTTTGCCAACCCTGATCGAGACAGCCCGTTCGAGAAATGTAGGACATTTTTTGAAAAATAGGACCAAAGATATATTTTTTTTAAGTCGATCAACAAAGACATGCATTACACAGTACAAAGAATTTGCCCTTACGTGTTATTGGAACATGGATATCATTTTGCATGGAATTATTATACATTCCCTTACTGAAATTGTACGGTTTTTTTTTTTTTTTGTTATTACTATTTATAATTTATATTAATTTTAACTAGTTAATACGAGATTTTTTTTTAATGATTATAAAGTGAATTGAAATGTATCACGATAATAGTTTAGAAAAGAAACACTTAATTCAATTCAAAACAAAAAGTTCCGTCCGAAATTAAACGAGTTTACTTTCCCGTATACCAATATCGGCTTTCTAGTATTATATGGTTAATATTCTAAGTATTAGCTAAAATCGCAAATTATTTCAAACGAAACATTTTAGTATTTTAACCATAACGCAAAAATGTACTAATCGGTATCTTAAATTGAAATTGTAGGTAAAAATCTTACCGTTTGCCGATTTTTTTTGGGGGGGCGCTTGCATCTTTAATTGCTTAGAGAGTTATTGAAATTGACTAAAGAAAATGCACAGTACTATCTTAACGAAAAACTCACTACATTAACAAAATATTTACAACTTAGAACAACAAATTTACAAATCGGACTCCATAAAAGATCATTCTTCCGTGTTCCATCAATTCTATTTATTTTATTTCTGTCGTCTGCTACGATCAACGCCTGCTGTTGCTAGGATATCCACCAGTCACATGGTTTGGTTTATGAGCAGCAAAAGGGTTGCCATAGCTCGGTCTATTCTTATTATTAGTCTATGGCTCATCCTAATACGTTTTTACCTTCCAGACGTAAATAAAGTATAATTCCTGTCAAACCACTTGACCACGCGATTTCAAATGTAAAATATCGAATTGGAAAATATTACGCAGGAATGCGTTTGAATCCCCCCCCCCTCCCCGAAGTAAAGGTATGTAGAGATTGTTCCAACCCCCCTCCCCCTCGGGACCCTTACGTAATTAATGAATGGCCCCTTACGTACAAGAGATTGTGTGAGCTAAACATTAATTTATTATTATTTTTTTGAATCTACGTTTCGCGAGTGGGTCCTTCATCACCGAACACATACACATACCCCCCACACACACACACACATTCATATACACAACTACCCCCACACTTATGCCAGCACACAGACACAAACACACATGCCTCCACACACATACACATATCCCCCTACACACATACACATACCCTCACACACAAACATACACACTCACATACACACAACTACCCACACACTCATACCTGCACACAGACACAAACACATATGCCTACACCCACATACACATACCCCCCCCCCACACACACACACACATTCATATACACAACTACCCCCACACTTATGCCAGCACACAGACACAAACACACATGCCTCCACACACATACACATATCCCCTACACACATACACATACCCGTTACACACAAACGCCTACATACACACACTCGTGATTGCGAAAAACATAATTTGAATTCAAAACGACAAAATTCAAATTATTTTTTTTTTTTTAGAGCTTCACTCATTTGGCATGTTTACATTTGGCCGTTGCCAATCGACACAAACTCAAAAGCTGCCACGGTAATTAATTATTACGTACAAGAGATGGTGTGAGCTCAAAAACATTATTATTATTTTTTTTAAATCTACATTTCGGGAGTAGCTTTCCATCTTGACGTGTGGGTCCTTCATCATCGGCTGAGAGTTTGGATTGGGCAGGTGGGCAGGGAACAGGTGGTCGACACACGCCAACCCTCGAGTGATCGATGGCCCCCAAACTCAGGGCCGAGGAGCGTGGGAAGAAGTGATTGGGAAAAGGAGGGCCACTTGTTTACAGCCCTCACCTCCTAGTGTTTGATCTACACTCGTTTTAGAAGGAACATGTGTGTGTGTGCTTAAGTATGTTTGGTCTGGAACGAAACATTTGGGCAAGGAAAAAAACGAGCTGATTTGTGCATCACATGACTTCCTTTTGCTCCAATTTAATGTCATTTCCCCATTATTGGCAATTTCAATGTGATTCAATTGTTTACTCTCTAAATATCACCAACAGTGGCCAAATTGAAACCAGATTGAAAGATATTAATTTGAATTTTGGCATCTTGAATTCAAATTATGTTTTTCGCAATCACGAGTGTGTGTGTGTGTGTAAGCGTGTGTGTGTGTGTAGGCATATGTGTTTGTGTCTGTGTGCAGGCATGAGTGTGTGGGCAGTTGTGTGTATGAGTGTTTGTGTGTGTAGGGGGTATGTGTATGTGTGTGTGGGGGGTATGTGTATGTGTGTAAGCATATGTGTTTGTGTCTGTGTGCAGGCATGAATGTGTGGGTAGTTGTGTGCATGTGTGTGTATGTATGCGTGTGTGTATGTGCTTGTGTGTATGTGTTTGTGTGTGTAGGTGTATGTGTGTATAGGTGTGTGTGTATGTGTTTGTGTTTTCGTGCGTGTGTGTGTGTAGTTGTGTATGTATGCGCGTGTGTGTAGGACATGGATGGAGACGGCTTTCGCTCTAGGAGCAGCATCGTGAGGAGCCGGTCGACGGTGATGCTGCGGAGGGTGCTGGCGGGAAAATAAAATGATAGCACATCAAAAACAGTCAAATGAAAGCAATAAGCAATCGTGATTGCTCAAAAACCTATTGATTCGCATTAGTTATTGAAATAAAATTTTTGAATGTTGCTAAGTCAGCAACTTAAGAAAGCTTAAGTTACAGTGAAAGTAGTTTCAGCAAAAGCAGCTGACTTCATTAATTTACGAAAGGAAAAGTAAGATAATGTGGCAAGTTATTAGTTTCTTCCAAAAGGATATTTTTAAAGATTAATATTGTAATGGATCCGGCGAGACTTCCAACTTTCTTGAAAGGACGACACAGTTCTTGATTAAAAACACAGAATTTATTTACACTATGTACAGGAAAGATCGTCAACAACTGATAAATTAACCATCAGCAATTAAACAAATATCACTCAACACCGTAAACTCAACGTTTACACACGTATTTACTTCCAAATACGAAAACAACACAGCGAAATGTTTCGCAATAAACAGAGCTAATACACTCTCAGCACAAATTCTCAATCGAAACTAAACTCTTTATCCAGCGTAACGGTTTATATACACACCGAAAGAAATCTCTCAACTATTCCAAACGCTTCTCGAAAATAGTAGACCGTTATCAAATTTTATCAATGAACAAAAAAGGAAATAGGGGGGGTCGTATACTTTAGCCATATGTTAAGGGGTTGTATATTCATTACGGGAAACTATTTACAGGTTACTTTACTACAATAATTACTATTTACAGAATTCGTAACAATATTAAATGATACATCTTACAGAAAAATATTAGACGATATTTTAAAAGTGCACACTAGTATTCTTAAATTTTTAAATACACAGGCTTGCTTTTTTGAAACTAACTGCTTGTCGTAATCCTATGTTTCTCTTTTGTGAATCCAGATTTTTTTTCGTTTTTTTTTCTCTGTTGACTAATTACTAGTAAAGATATGAAAATTTTTAGTTTTAATAGTTTGTTGTGTGTTGGCTAAAAATTGTACAAATACACCCACGGCATGCATTGTAAGATTTTTAAAGTTGATATGTTGGCAGCTATGCAGTTCACCCGACCCCTTCCGCTTTCTGTCAAACTATATCAAGTTAACATACTGTCATAAACAAACGTTTCTACTACAACTAAACTGAATGGTGTCGCAATAGGGAAGTTGCAACCTATTAAATGTTCCTATTTTGACTATTGGATGTTGTTAATGGACCCTCAAAACTAAAAAATTCACCATCGCCGAATTTTAAAACACCGTGGTTGATTTTTAATGAATTTTTAAAAATCCACGCGCAAAAGTGCGCTCTTCTGAAACGTCACGAGCCTACGTCACGGGGCACTCATTGGGCAGCCTTCCGCCGAAGATCCCTTGTTTTCGCTACGGACATTTTCAGCGCGCTGATATTTTTATTTTTTAGAAATTCAATCATCTTTTTGAACACACTATGGAGGCCGGATTCGTTAAGGCACAACCTTATAATCTTCCTCAGGTAACATCAATGATGGTATTCGAATATTTCCGAGAGGGATGAGAGGTTTAATGTTCCAGATACGCGAGGAGTTAAGTGCGAGGAGGTAAGCCTTGAAGCCAACTGCATGTCCTTCGGCTTCTCCGGCGCATTACGTCTTGACGTCACAATCGCTTGAACTTTAAAAATTAATTTAAAAAAAACTACTTATCGTATCGCAAAATTTTTTTCACTTATGATGTTCATAAATGTTACTCTATCATATAAAAATATAATTGAAAAATCGAAAACTTCCCTATTATTCTTACACCCTCCCCTTTTTGTCCTTAGGCCATTGAGAGACAGGCAAGTCATTCCATTCAGTCGCTATTGTATGCGCCGAAGCAGGAGTAAAGGAGACAGGTGTTATGACCAGGGGAGAAGATCAAATCATTTCGCCTCCGTGTACCACGTGGTTTGGTCACCATTCTTTCGTATTTCGGCGCTTTCTTCTTCTGCTGCTATTCTACGAGAGCGCAGCTTTTAGCACCATTTTTAAATCGACATAACTCAACAACTTGCCGTAGAAATTTAAAAATAATAATAATAAAATAATTTGAATTTTGGATTCTTGAATTCAAATTATGTTTTTCGCAATCACGAGTGTGTGTATGTAGGCGTGTGTGTTTGTGTGGAGGGGGTATGTGTATGTGTGTGTAGGCATGTGTGTTTCTGTCTGTGTGCTGGCATAAGTGTGTGGGTACTTGTGTGTATGAATGTGTGCGTCTGAGGAGGGTAAGTGTATGTGTGTGTGTTGGCATATGTGCTTGTGTCTGTGTGCAGGCATGAATGTGTGGGTAGTTGTGTGTATGAATGTGTGTGGGGGGGGGGGGTAAGTGTATGTGTGTGTAGGCATATGTGTTTGTGTCTGTGTGCAGGCATGAATGTGTGGGTAGTTCTGTGTATGTGAATGTGTAGGTGTCTGTACGTGTGTGTAGGTGCATGTGTTTGTGTGTGTGTGTATTTGTGTGTGTAGTTGTGTATGTATGCGCGTGTGTGTAGGACATGGATGCAACCTGGAGACGGCTTTCGCTAGAGGAGCAGCATCGTGAGGAGCCGGTCGACGGTGGTGCCGGCAGAGGGTGCTGGCGGGAAAATAAAATGATAGGACGCCAAAAACAGTCAAATAAAAGCAATAAGCAATCATGATTGCTCAAAAAAAAAAAACTTACCCATGAATCAGTAAACGATGCGCTTGCGGGTAACGAAAAAGAAATGTGCCAAAACATTTCAGGCGGAAAGTAAAAAATTAAAATCGACGAGATTTATTGCAGCTCTGACGAAACGCCCGTGGAAGGACGGTCACGTGGTCTTCCCTCACTTTCCCCCGCAAAAATTCCTGCTTCAATAACCACACCCACTTGCGATATCTACGTGTTAATGATCTAAAAACTAAACTGCGTGGTGTCAGAATTCTTCTTACCCCCTCCCCCTCTTGTCACAGTTTCACGAACCCTCCTGCCACTTCTCAAGGAGTGATATCGTTTGTGGACAACCCCAAAGATCAAAAGTATAAAGGTGAAAAAATACACCTTCCCCTTTCGCGGGAAAAAAGGTAAAAAAAACCTTACATACACACACAAACACATACACTCACTCAAACACATACATACACACACACGCATACATACAGACACCTACACACAACTACCCAGACACTCATCACACTCATGCCTGCACACAGATACAAACACATATGCCTACACACACATACACATTCCCCACCACACAGAAACACTCATACACACAACTACCCACACACTCATACCTGCACACAGACACAAACACACGTGCCTACACACACATACCCCCCACACACACATAAACACACATACCTACACACGCACACACACTCGTGATTACGAAAAACCTAATTTGAATTCCAGAGGTCAAAATTCAAATTAATTATTTTTTTTTTCTTTTTACTTTTCTTTTTCTTTTTTTTTTTTTTTGCAGCATTCACGAAGATTGCTTATTAATCTCGAAAGCCCGGGTTATATGCCTTAAAAAATCATTTAAAATAGGCAGTAAAGATTATAAAATATACACTTTGTAATACTTCACGATAAAAAGAAAAAAACTAAAACTGTTTCTGACACCATTCATCTAAAAAAACTGAATCCAAATACGACCATTGTTTGTGGACAGTCCCTAAGATCAAAAGCATAAAGGTGAAAAAACGCGCCTTCCCCTTTCGCGGGAAAAATCATCTCATCAGTATATCCATGACGTATCTCACTTCACGTACTCGGGGAAAGAAAGAAAAGTCCCAATTCGGTGACCACCCATAAAAGCGCAAATAAAGAAGGACGCCTGTCGAGAGAATGTCCAACAAAATATGAGTCATTGTTCGCAGCCGAATGCAAAAACAATTCCTTCCCGCCAGAACACGAGAGCTCGACCCCTTCCTCATGGACGAATAACGTTTTCCTTATAGCCTGTATCGGTGATGGGCATAATCGAGATCTTTTGATAATCGAGATCTCGGGAATCGAGTACTTCTAATAACCGAGTGATTGATTAATCGAGATCTTTCGAAATCGAGAACTCGAGCAGTCCATTGCTCGAGAACTCGGAAAGGGATGATTGAGTTCTTGAAATATGACAATCGAGAACTCGAAATGTGACGATCGAGAACCCGAGATGTGACAATCGAGAACTCGAGATGCGATAATCGAGAACTCGAGATGTGACGAGCGAAAGCTCGAGATGTGATGATCGAGAACTCGAGATGTGACAATCGAGAACTCGAGCAGTCCATTGCTCGAGAACTCGGAAAGTGATAATTGAGTTCTTGAAAAAAGACAATCGAAAACTCGAGATGTGACGATCGAGAACTCGAGATGTGACGATTGAGAACTCGAGATGTGACAATCGAGAACTCGGAAAGTGATAATTGAGTTCTTGAAATATGACAATCGAGAACTCGAGATGTGACGATCGAGAACTCGGAAAGTGATGATCGAAATCTTTTGAAATCGAGAACTCGAGCAGTCCATTCTTCGAGAACTCGGAAAGTGATGATCGAGATCTTTTGAAATCGAGAACTCGAGCAATCCATTGCTCGAGAACTCGGAAAGTGATGATCGGCGAGATCTTTCGAAATCGAGAACTCGAGCAATCCATTGCTCGAGAACTCGGAAAGTGATGATCGAGATCTTTCGAAATCGAGAACTCGAGCAGTCCACTGCTCGTGAACTCGGAAAGTGATGATCGAGATCTTTTGAAATCGGGAACTCGAGCAGTCCATTGCTCGAGAACTCGGACTGTTTGTCTTTCCATACAATCCGTGGTCAGACAGTAGTCAAGATGTTCCCATGTTTTCAGCCGTAAAATTTTACAGTAAAAAATACCAGCAACGTGGATGGCTGTACTTTTTTGCGTAAAATTTCAAGAAAGTTTTTAGCAGTCAACTCCATGCGTACACGAAGTAAAACAAAGTTGCAAAAAGGAACGTTCGAATCCTTTTTTCCTGAATCGGCAAGAATTTGTCATTCCACGGGGGAGGCCCATAAAACGTTATCTCGAAACCACGCCCCGGGCATAAAACGCGCGAACCATTTCGAAAATGGTTTCGTGCAGAGCATCGTCCCCATAGAACGTTTTCGAGATAGCTCGATTTTGAACTCCTATGCAATTATCAAATTGGAAAACGTACTATATCTGTATCAGTGACGTCCAGTGGCGTTGTTATATATATGAGGGGGACATGAAAAAGCAAGTTCATGGAAACGTGAGCAGGGCCCGACTAAGAAAAAGTGAGGTCCAAGGCCCACAAAACTTTGGAAGCCCCCTCCATATACTATTACAGTAGACTCCCGGTTATCCGCGAGCGGTTTATCCGCGGGGCGGATTATCCGCAAATCAATCAACAATCACGAACATGTATTTTCGCAGTAAAAAGCGAATACCAGTGGCTGTTTTTTTTTTTTTTTGAAAAATTGTTAATTTACACTCAGTTGTTTTTGCTTGATTGATTGATTTGATTTAATTTTATTATTATTATTATTTTTTTTTTTTTTTTTGTGCATTCTTCATCGTACATACACTTGTTTGTTAAGTTCGGTTGTGCATAAATACAAAACATTTGTAGTGTATTCTATACATATTTTCACTGTTTGCAGAAAGTGTTATGCATCAATACAGTTAAGAATTTGAGATAGGACAATTTTTACCTGATTTGTCCCCCATTTGAGTCTTTTTGCAGATATCCGCGATTTTTATTATCCGCTGCACTTGTGCCGCCCAATTCCGCGGATAATCGGGTGTTTAGTGTACTTTTAAGTCAATGCAACATAATGTTTAACATTACTTAAAAGAGGTAAGCTTTGAATTAATAAATCATTAGTTTTTATTATTTTCACAAAAATACATGATTGTTTAATGGATATGCATACGTTTTTAAAAATTTGAGGCCCTTTAGGAAGATGGGGTACTAGGCACAGGCGGCCTGTGCGGTAATCAGGCCCTGAACGTGAGAGCCAGAAACACATTATCAGATCAATCAGATCAACAAAGCAAAACTGAGGCCTGAAAAGATTCTTTTTTACTTCCTTTTACAAAAAACGAAGTATTGTATTCGCGAAAAAAATGTTCACCCAAAAATCGACCTTCATTTCCATTTTGCTCGCCCCCGAATGAATGTTGAGTTTTCTTTTCGATCCGATCACACGTGGATATGTGCCTAGGAACGTACAAACACCCGAAATATCCATTTTGACAATCCCCGAGTTAATTACGACGCGTTTTCTCGTGACGTCTGTATGTACGTATGTATGTGTGTATGTGTGTATGTATCTCGCATAACTCAAGAACGGTATGTCCTAGAAAGTTGAAATTTGGCACATAGACTCCAAGTGGGGTCTAGTTGTGCACCTCCGACTTTGTTGTATTCGGATGCTCCAAAGGGGGTCTTTTGCCCCTTTTTGGGGGGAAATCATTGTTCATTTCGATGTAGACTCACGTGGTGTTACAATTTGGCAGACACTTGGCGATATATCGCCAGTTTTTTGGTCGCCAAGTTTTGTCGCCAACTTGGCGATTTTTTTTTTTTTTTTTTTTTTATCTGGTTTCAATTTGTCCACTGTTGGTGATATTTAGAGAGTAAACAATTGAATCCCATTAAAACTGCCAATAATAAGAAAATGACATGAAATTGGAGTAAAAGGAAGTCATGTGATGCACACATCAGCTCGTTTAAACAGAAGTTCGAGCTCTTCATCGGAAATGCGGGCCAGATTCCTGAAAGGAACCTCGACAGCGGGCCACTCTAGACCCAAAGGTAACGGTCAGCTGCAATGTTCCAAAGCGAATTATGGGAGGAAGAAGCAAAACAGAGAGTATGGGGTCATTCATTAATTACGTAAATGTCCCGAGGGGGAGGGGGTTGGAAACATCTCTACATATGCTTACTTGGGGGGGGGAAGGGGTCAAACCCGTTCTTACGTAATATTTCCCGAGTCGATATTTTAAATTAGAAATCGCGCGGTCAAGTGGTTTGGCCAGGGATCCTATTTCATTTGTGTCTGGAAGGAAAAAAACATATTAGAATGAGCTATTACTTCCTTTTACAAAAAAGGAAGTATTGTATTCGCGAAAAAATTTTCACCCAAAAATCGGCCTTCATTTCCATTTTACTCACCCCCGAACGAATGTTGAGTTTAATTTTCAACCCGACCACACGTGGATATATGCCTAGGAACGTATAGACGCCCGAAATACCCATTTTAATGATTACCGAGTTAATTACAACGAGTTTTTCGTGACGTCTGTATGTACGTATGTAAGTATGTTTGTCGCAGAACTCAAGAACGGTATGTCTTAGAAAGTTGAAATTTGGTGCGTAGACTCCTAGTGGGGTCTCGTTGCGCACCTCCCCTTTTGGTTGCATTCGAGTGTTTCTAAAGGGGTCTTTTGCACCTTTTTGGGGGAAAATCATTGTTAATTTCGATGCAAACTCAAGTGGTGTTATAATTTGGCGGACACTTGGCGATATATCGCCAGTCTTTTGGTCGCCAAGTTTTGTCGCCAACTTGGCGACAAATTTGGTATCTTTTCTTTTGAGCAATCACGATTGCTTATTGCTTTCATTTGACTGTTTTTGGCGTGCAATCATTTTATTTTCCCACCGCCACCCTCCGCACCATCACCGTCGACCGGGTCCTCACGATGCTGCTCCTCTAGCGAAAGCCGTCTCCAGGTTGCATCCATGTTCTACACACACGCGCATACATACACAACTACACACACACAAGCACACATACACACACAAACACACACATACACCTACACACAAACACATACACACACGCATACACACAGACACCTACACATACACACACACAAAAACATACACACACACATACACACAACTACCCACACATTCGTACATTCATGCCTGCTCACACATACACATCCCCCCACACAAATACAAACACACAACTACCCACACACTTATGCCAGCACACAGACACAAACACACATGCCTACACACACATGCACATACCCCCTACACACAAACACACATACCCTCCACACACAAACACACACGCCTACATACACACACTCGTGATTGCGAAAAACATAACTCGAATTCAAGATGTCAAAATTCAAATTATTTTTTTTTTTTTTAATTTGGTTTCAATTTGGCCACTGTTGGTGATATTTAGAGAGTAAACTATTGAATCACATTAAAATTGCCGATAATGGGGAATAAAATTAAATTTGTGTAAAAAGGAAGTCATGTGATGCACACACACATCAGCTCGTTTTTATTAGCCTACTTTCCCAGTAAAAGTCAGAAAAAGAAGAAAAAAGCATGAAAGAAGGCTTAATGCATCTTAAAAATATCCCGAAAAACAAAAAAAAAGTCAAAAATAAATAAAATAGTTAGATAAATATTGAAAAATTAAAAATTGGAAAGTAGGGTATTGAGATGGGGAAAAATGTCTGTCGGTCTGTCTGTCGGTCTGTCTGTCTGTCTGTCCCCCCCTAATAACTTTTGAATGAATAGTCCGATTCGAACAAACTTTTTTTTGTTCGAAAGATCTCGGCAGGGACACCTCATTCGTATAATTCATTTTTTGATTTGAACAATTTTTTGTTCAATTTTGAACAGTTCAAAAAAACTTAACATTAGCGCCTACGGGGAAATTCAAAGCAATTCCGAACTGTGAGGCGAATTTGCCTCAAACAAACTTTGTAGGAAAAAGCTTTTGATAAAAAACTTGTATATAAGATATCTTTTTGATTTGAACAATTTTCCGTTCAATTTTGAACAGTTCAAATCCCTTAACATTAGCGCCTACGGGGAAACTGAAAGTCAATGTAGATTCCGTACTTGAAGGCGGATTTACTTCAAACAAACTTTATTGGAAATAGCTCTTGACGACCAACTCCCGACTCCGACTCCGAGAATTTAGGGGGACCTGACACTGACTCTGACTCCTGTTCCCGACAGTTAATCGGACTCCGACTCCCCGACTTCGACTTCGTAGCTTTGGCAAACATTTATACACGGAGGACAAATGACTGACTCCGATTCTTGGATATTTGACTCCGACTCTTTTATCCCAAAATGAGATTGACTCCGACTCCGACTCCGCTGCTGTGGTTTTAACTGTGAAATAATTATTGTTGATATGATTTGTTTTTATTTTCACGCTAAAGTTTTAATTTAGGTATTTAGTTTTCGGTGAATAAACTCGTAAAATATGCGCAGACGATTTTTTTTTGACAGTGAAAATTATTTCTTTAAGTTGACATTTTATTGTTTTTTTTTTATTTTGGTAAGTGCATTAATTCGTTTAAAAAATTATTTTTGGCAACAGGGGAAAAAGAAGCGATTTTTTTTTATATGATGTATTTATTTTAATGAACTTATTATTATTTTTTCGTTTTGAAAGCTGTTAAAAAAATTTTTTTAATGGAAAGAAGTGTATTAGCTGCTTTGTTTAAAAGGTGCTGCTATTTTATTTGTTCGTTTTTTTGAAGAAAAGTAAGGAACATTTTATTCCTAGAAATCAGCTTAAAATATTAAAAAATATATGTTTGAAAAAAATTTGCGATTTTAGCTATTTTTGAGAATATTGATCAGGTACTAGAAAGTAGTATGGGTATACGGGAAAGTAGGCTCGTCTAGTTCTAGACGGAACTTCTTGTTTGTTATACAAAGAATGAATAGAGTAAAATATCATAAAAGAATCGCACTGTGTATGGCATATTTTATTTTTAATTAGTATAGCATCATAAAAAAAAAAACAAAAAAAGGTCGAAAAAACATTCAGCCTAGATTCTTACTCTTAGTAAATATTTCTTGACACAAAAGGATTTAATTTAAATAATAGTGAATAATAATTAGTAAATTTTAATATTAGTGAATTAATAACAATTCCAGTGTTGTAAGTTTCTTCATTTTATTATTCTGAAAAACGATATGGAATCTTACGTAAGAATAGGCGGCAGGGGTTTGAAAAATCTTACGTATCCTCAGTGGCGTAGCCATGGGGGGGGGATAGGGGTCAGAACCCCCCCCCCCATGAGCTCCAAAACAATATATATGTATATATAAATATATATATATATATTTATATTTATATATACAGTTGGCTCTCTGTTTAACGACTTTCAAGGGACCACGAAAAATCGTCCTTAAATAGAATGCTTTTAACACTACAGTGGACCATCTGGGACCGCGAAAAGCCGTCGTTAAATAGAGCGTCGTTAAACAGAGAGCCAACTGTATATACATATATATATATATACATATACATATATACATATATATATACATATACATATATATATATACATATACATATATATATATATATATATATACATATACATATATATATGTATATATATATATATATATATATATATATATACATATACATATATATATATATACATATATATATATATATACATATACATATATATATATACATATACATATATATATATATATACATATACATATATATATACATATACATATACATATACATATACATATATATATATACATATATATATATACAGTATAAGTGTATAAACTTGAGGGCATGGCTTTACTTTAAAATTCAGAAAAAATTACCCCCCCCCCCCAAGGATTTTTTCTCGCTACGCCACTGCGTACAATTACATGGGGGAGGGGGGTCCAAAATTGCCAAGATCACCCTTACGTAATTAATGAACGGCCCCCCTAATAACGCCATATTATCAAACAGATCCTTAATATCTCATAAAAAATTTAATTAAGCAGGGATCGAAAAGTAATGACATATTTCAGAGAAAAATCCTCTTTTTCCGGAAAAGGAAAAAGAAAAACCGGTAATCGATTATTAATACGCGAGAGATAAAATCCGACGCAGTTTTTCACTAATTCGGAAACGAAGTTACAGATACGAAATGTATGCTAATGAGGTCACTAGGACGAGCAGTAGATCATAGATGAGCGGTCAATTATTTTTTACAGCCTTGCAGATAGATGAAGATAGATTAATGATCAGGCAGACGTAGGTATAGACCGCGAGATGGATAAATAGATATACAGGGGGTTTTGAAGTCTTGCGGTGATCAAGAAAATTCAATTTAAAAACAAAGGGCATCCGGTTAGAACGTAATTCTCGTTTTATTTTGATCTTTACCTCAGAAAGTTTTTTCATGCCCTCCTACGTGTGTACTTTTTACCAGGGGTGATTGTGGGTTCATCAAAAAATACCTGAAAGTTTTAAAGCGAGAACGGGGGGGGGGGGGGTAATCTTTGGCCCCACTTAAGTGCACCTTTGCCACAGTATTAAATAGTCCAATAGTCAGAGTCAAAATAGTGTGTGTACATGTCATGTGATTAAAATTTCAATGGGTTGCAAAGTTACTTTTGAGCTGGTGTTATACAAAATTATCTTGACATTTGTCCATCTTAAGGGATAGGTGTCCATCTTAAGGCTCTTGCAGGTATATTTGATGGGTATTATGTAATTTTTAAAAAATGGCGGAGGTAGGGAGATAAAAGCATAACAAAAAAAAAACATAATTCCGGTATTTTCGGACATAAAAATACCGGAAATACGTCCGAAAATACCGGAAATTCGGTAAAATACCGGAACACAATCACCCCTGCCTTGCAGATAGATTAATAATCTGGCAGACATAGGCATACAGTCGGATCCCGCTACAACGCGATCCGACTTACGCGAAATGGCTATAACGCGAGTTTTTCATGAGTAATGAAGTTTTTAGTGCGCACACACATTACTCGCCTGCAACATGGAATTTTTCGGAAAAGAGCGCCGGAGCATTAGAATGGGCTTCGTTGACACTAAATATTGGTTTTGTGAATGGACTTTTCAAAAATTAATTTATCATCACTGAAAGCGGAAGTTCACCCACTGTATTAGTCTCAACTACGCTTTGTTTCAGTTTATACTAATAACCATGCCGATTCTTAACTTTTTTTTGAGCAATCACGATTGCTTATTGTTCTCAATGTCCTTTGATTTTTCCCCCGCCTCCCTCTGCAGCACCACCGTCGCGTCGGCCGGCCCCTCCCGATGCTGCTCCCTCTAAAGAAAACCGTCTCCAGGTTGCGTCCATGTCCTACACTTACACGCATACATACACGCACCTACACACACACATACATACACCTACACATGCACACACATACATACACCTACACATGCACACACATACATACACGCACCTGCACACACATACATACATACATACATACACCTACACATACGTACACCTACACACATACATCTTCACACATACACCTGCACACATACATACACAAACAGGTATGCATACACACACACACACACACAACTACCCACACACTCATGCCCTGCACACAGACACAAACACATGTGCCTACACACATTTACACATACCTTCCCTTCCCCCCACACACAAACACACATACACATACCTCCCCCCCCCACACACAAACACACACTCGTGATTGCGAAAAACATAATTTGAATTCAAAATGTCATAATTCAAATTACTTAATTTTATTTTATTTTTTCATTTTAGATGTGAACGTTGATAAAATACGTTGAACGTTGATAACAGTCTGATCGCGCTGCATAAACCTTCTTCATTTTTTAAATTATAAATATATTTACTATATCTATACTGTTAAGTGCTATAATACTGCTGTAGTGTACATACTGTAAGTACCCCACTACTTTATTTTAAGTTCCTCTCCCCCATTAATCAGTGGCTTTGTGATAAATTGCAAAATTTTATGTCAAATAATAACGCTTTTTCTAAAATACGGAAAAAGTCGGTTCTTTGTAAAAGATACTGCAATAAATCTTCTTCTTTATCTTTATTATTATTACTAATAATAAAGCTGAAAGTCTCACTGTCTGTAGAATGTCTGTGACGCGCATAGCGCCTAGACCGTTCGGCCGATTTTCATGAAATTTGGCACAAAGTTAGTATGTAGCAAGGGGGTGTGCACCTCGAAGCGATGTTTCGAAAATTCCATGTGGTTCTTTTTTTATTCCAATTTTAAGAAAAAAAAAACTATCATAAATTACGCAATTACCATAACGTGGAACCGTAACACGGGTACAAGCCAATTGGGGAGAAAATTCATCATACATTATTTGTAAATATACAGGCGAACCAAAAGACCTTTTAATTTTTCTATTACGGGCGAAGCCGTGCGGGTGCCACTAGTAGTTCATAAATGGTTAGAAACAATATGAAGGGTTTTTACAAACGTCTGAAACAATTGAACATGCTTATAAAAAAATTACTAAAGATACCTTGTTTCACAACGCGAAATTCCGACTTACGCGAAGTATCTTGGAACGCATTCCTCGCGTAAGTCGGGACTCGACTGTAGTTTGCTAGATGGATAAATAGATTTTCAGGGTGTTTTGAAGTCTTACAATGATAAAGAAAATTCAATTTTAAAACGAGCTGATGTGTGCATCACATGACTTCCTTTTACTCCAATTTAATGTCATTTCCCCATTACTGGCAATTTTAATGTCATTCAATTGTTTACTCTCTAAATATCATCAATAGTGGCCAAACTGAAACAAAATTTTAATAAAAAATTTTTAAAAAATCTCCAAATTTGTCGCCAAGTTGGCGACAAAACTTGGCGACCAAAAGACTGGCGATATATCACCAAGTGCCCGACAAATTTTAACACCACTTGAGTTTACATTGAAATTAACGAGGATTTCCCCCCGAAAAGGGGCAAAAGACCCCCTTAGGAACATCCGAATGCAACCAAAATTGAAGGTGCACAACGAGACCCCACTAGGAGTCCACGTACCGAATTTCAACTTTCTAGGACATCCCGTTTTTGAGTTATGCGAGATACATACACACATACGCACACACATACGTACATACGGACGTCACGAGAAAATTCGTTGTCATTAACTCGGGGATCGTCAAAATGGATATTTCGGGTGTCTGTACGTTTCTAGGCACTTATCCACGTGTGGTCGGGTTGAAAAAAAAACTCAACATTCATTCGGGGATGAGAAAAATGGAAATGAAGGCCGATTTTTGAGTGAAAGTTTTTTCGCGAATACAATACTTCCTTTTTTGTAAAAGGAAGTAACAAAGGGCATCCGATTAGAACGTAATTCTTGTTTCATTTTGATCTTTACCTCTAAAAGTTTTACCATGCACTTATACGCGTGCACTTTTAGCAGTTCTGAGAAGATTTAGAAGAAGTTCCACTTCGCTCTGGCCGTAATTCACGTTCTGGGGGGTGAGGAATGGGTCATAACTGTCCTTGTGTGGATGTAAATTGTCATATTACAATAGGGAAGTTTTCGATTTTTCAATTTTATTTTTATATGATAGAGTAACGTGTATGAACATCATAGGTGAAAAAATTTTTGCGATACGATAAGTAGTTTTTTTTAAACTAATTTTTAAAGTTCAAGCGCTTGTGACGTCAAATGGCATAGAAAGTGACGTCATCCCCTCTTCCGATAGGGGAGAAGCGAAGGTCACGCATTCGACTTCGAAGACGAAACGTAAAAGACTTATCTCCTCGCATTCAACTCCTCGCGTTTCTGGAACATTAAACCTCTCATCCTCTCGGAAATATTCGAATATTATCATTGATGTTACTTGAGGAAGATTATTTAGATTGTGCTTTAACGAATCCGGCCTCCATAGTGTGTTCAAAAGGATGATTGAATTTCTAAAAAATAAAAATATCAGCGCGCTCAAAATGTCCCTAGCGAAAACGAGGGATCTTCGGCGGAAGGCTGCCCATTCGCGCCCCGTGACGTAGGCTCGTGACGTTTCAGAAGCGCGCACTTTACAGTGGGAGCTATAATCTTGTTAAGTAAATTCTAAATGCAATTCTAAGCCTTTGTACTCGTGATAAGTAGCGATTTCATAGTCGGAAAACAAGACGAAAAAACTCAATGATTCAAAATTTCTATCTGCTGACAGTTCATATTTGTTAACAATGTGTGTCTTGATATGCGAAATTCATCTTCATATGAGGTCGGCCCTCGGGGACATGTTTTTTTATTTTAAATTTATAATTTAATATTGGTTTTTGTTATGTATTTGGGGGTTTGTGTTATTCTTCATTTTCGTTTTTCTCGGCATCGTTCATAAAAAGTGATATTACTTCTTTATTTACTAATTGTAAAGGTGTTCCCGGCTCTGTTATTTCGTCGGTCGAGGTAAGTTGGTTGGAATGGGTCAGTGCTGCATTTATTCTGAAATAATATGCGAAAAATTATTATTAGCATGTCCAAAAGCAGCTTTACACTCTTGCTCCTGTATCCTACATCTAACGAGCAAGCTAAAAATAACTTTTCACATTCTATCTAAGCATTAATGCAAAGCTGACCCATTCCTTCCAACTCTCTCTCCATTTTAACGGAGATTTCTTTAAAGAGTAAATCAGAGTCTTGATTATATTTTCGACCTCCTCTAGCAAATTTTACACTTGGGTAGTTGATTTGGGTAAAAAAAATTTTGAGATCCGTATCCGTGGATCTTGGCCAGTAGCGCCGACTCCATAGGGCTTGAGGGGGCCCAAGCCCCCTCAATAGTTTGTTTTGGGGGGCAGAGCCCCCTCAATAATTTAAGAACTTTATTTATCATATTATGGTTTCTAAAATCATAAAATTATGTTGGTATTTTTTACTTTCCTTGTTTGAAGATAGTTACATTGTAAAATACATTCAGTAATGAATTAAAACAAATAACTATTGCGGTAGTAAACAGGTTAATTGAAAACGAGTGGTGTGAATAATGATAGTGTTACGGTGCTCAGAACACTCATAGAATTAGTCCCAGTGCGCGAACCTTCGGGTGAAATCTGTCGCCGGCGGCTATCTCATCAAAATAAGTGTTGCTGATCTGGAAAAAATATATCAGGGTTTGATTTGTATATTAAATGGAAGGCGTGATAGTTTTCTTCAACTATTAGAGTTAATAAAGTAATCTCTGTATTAACTTTTTTAACTCTATTAAAGCATTAATTTTGAGACATTATTTTTATTTAATGAACTCTGTGCCTTACTCAAAGCAAGCCTAAATTAGTTATTTCACATATATTAATCAAGGTGCGAAAGCAATCTTTTATGCTTTATTCTTTTAATGATAGTTTAGATTTATTTAAATAAAATTTCAATCTTTTCAGAGCTATATATTCACTGCTGTAATAGACTAAAAGCATAATTATTACTGTAAATTAAATTAGCTTTTTACAAAAATACTATGCATGTTTTTTTTTTTTTTTCAAAGCGAAGAAATTTGTCGACCTGTCGAGTTTCTCAGAGTGTCGATTTACCGAGAGTCGAGTTTTTGGGGTTCTAATGTTCATCATATGACTTTAAGATGCTTAAAAAACTTTAAAACTCACTATTTTTTGTATCTCAAATTTAGAAATTTTCCCCTGGCAAGGCCCCCGTTATGTCACAATCCCCTCTATAATTGTTATAAATCGGTGCCACTGGGAGTTCCTTTCCATGCAAGTCAAGTGTATTACCTTGTATAGTGCCGTAGCCTAGCTATGGCATGGCACGGCTCCCCACAAAATGGAACTGTAAAATTGTTCCTCACTTAAGGCAAGTGACATGATCTAACTGAAGCAGAAAATTTGTGTACCAATTTTTAGATTATTTTACTTTGAAAACGCCATGTCACATATTGTTTGTTTGTATAAATTATACACACCAGAAAATATGTAAGTTGGCACTTTCAAGGCACAAAAATCTGAATTTTTTTCGGAGGGGGGGGGGGGCTACGTAACATACTTTCTAGATACCGGTGACATTCGGCCCCCTCAATAATTTTTCAAAGTCGGCGCCCCTGATCTTGGCATTAATGATCCAGATCCGTATCCGCGGATCTACTTTTTCAACGATCCGGCACATCACTAGTAAGCGCCACCTACATGCCATTAGCAAATATTGTACCGACAGTTTTCAATCATTCATATGCAAAATAGAACCGATGCAAAGTCGTCTCTTCTTTCTTGCTTCGTATCCGAGTGTGTGTGTCATCGTGTTTGTATTTCGAAATACCGGTCTTTCAGGGAAACGTTCGAAAAGTTGTCGCCGAACACGTTCTGCTCGAGAGACGCGAGCTTCTTTTTGGAATAACTTTAAAGGTTAATTACAAAATCTAAATTTTAATTAGTCAGTTTTGCTATTTGAATAAAAATGTGGCGAGATCCATTTCATTTTTTTTCATGGATGTCGGAATGCAAATTATCGACGCATATTACAGTAGAATATCGTTTATCCGGCACCCTTTTTTCCGGATCTCTGGCTCAAACATGTAGCTATTTTTAAATGTCTTTCAAACCGGGGGTTCTCAAACTTTTCCGATTCGCGGCACCCTTTGAGGATTTAGAATTTTCTCGCGGCACCCCAGTCCATCTCTATTATGTAAACGACTAACAAGTAGTTATTTTCAGGGGTTCTCAAACTTTTCCGATTCGCGGCACCCATTGAGGATTTAGAATTTTCTCGCGGCACCCTAGTCCATCTCTATTACGTAAACGACTAACAAGTAGTTATTTTCAGGGGTTCTCAAACTTTTCCGATTCGCGGCACCCTTTGAGGATTTCGAATTTTCTCGCGGCACCCTAGTCCATCTCTATTATGTAAACGACTAACAAGTAGTTATTTTCAGGGGTTTTTTCCCCACACCAGCGCACATTTGTGCAGCATATGCAGCACAGGATCAATCCTCCTCCCAAATACTACGGTGTTATATTATATGGTACGCGCACGGCTTTGCCCTAGTAGAAAATTAAAAGGTCGTTTAATTCGCCTATATAATTGCAAATACTGGATGATGAATTTCTCGCCAATTTGCTATGCTTGCCCATGTTACGCTTCCACGTTATGATAACTTCGTCATTTACTCGCCCACGTTGTGATCATTTGCTGGGTGAAAAGTTCTTGAAATTGGAATAGAAAAAGAGCAAAATCGAATTTTCGAAAAATCGCTTCGAGGTGCACACCCCTATGTTACAAACTAATTCTGAGCCACATTTCATGAAAATCGGTAGCGCGTTCTAGGCGCTATGCGTGTCACAGAGATCTAGACATCCAGACTTTCAGCTCTGTTATTAGCAGCTAGTGGTACCCGCACGGCTTTGCCCGTAATCGAAAAATTAAATGCTATCGTACTACAATCTACTTTTCTAGGTTTATAAAATCTCGGAAAAATGTTGGCACACAACGACATTTTTCTTTTTGAATTCGTCCACTACATAATTTAGGTTTCAATAACAGTATGCAACTTTTTTTTATTCTAGTGTAAAATAAGATCAGCTGGTTTTGACATCAATCTTCTGCAACACCTTTTGCAACACTGTTGCCCGGTAGTTAAAACTGGCGTGTTGATAACGCTTAGTCATCAGTTAGGATTTCTCGGATGACGCTGAAATAGGATCTGTACTGTTAAAAATTTTCCTGAAATTTTACGGTACTACCCTAAAATCTTATTTTACGGCAGAAAAACCGAGAACGTTGCTACGAGTAAAGAGTACGAGGTATTTTTAACTGGGTTCGAATCTTACAGTAGTAATACTTAATTTGGACCTGCAGACACCTTTTTGGTTTAAAATAATAATAGTAATCAAAAGAAAAATATGATTTGGCGTTGTTTTTGCAAATTTTTATCATTTTTTGTCGCGCTCGAACTTTTAAGATGTTTTTAAAAATAGGTTTATCTAAACTATTTTTAAAAGCTGGAAAAAGCCATACTTAAGAGTGAAGTTGGGAGTAGAAATGACAAAAGTCGGGAAAAGGCCTGAAATTTTGGAGAAAAACTTTTTTCTCGTTGTTTTCCCCAAAAATTTTTTTTAAATTATGGAATTTTTGGCACAAAATAATGTTATTTAGATTTTTTCTTTTTTTAAATATTGCATTCGGTATCTCACTTGAAAACATAAACTGTCAATGAAAGCTCAAAAAAAAATTATTTGCCTGGACAACAAACTATTTATTTGATACCTATCTCCTTAACACTATACACAATTCTTTATACAGTCAACCCTCGTTTATCGCGGTAAATTCGTTCCAGACTTTACCGCGATAACTGAATTTCCGCGAAGTAGGATTCTGTATTTATACAGTCAAGTCCCGACTTACGCGAGGGATGCGTTCCAAGACGCCTCGCGTAAGTCGAAATTTCGCGTTGTAGAGAAATGTACGTATACAATTTTTTAGAAACATACCAAATTCCTTTAGACACTGTTAAACATCCTCTAACTGCTTTAAAGTATTCCTCAACTACACATTACAGTTTCTTAAATAAAGAACTGAACTTTTACTGTTTTTAAACAATAAAAGAAGCCATTTTATTCAATATAAAATACTTTGGGTTGCACAAAATGAATGATCAATGGAAGGGAAAGACATAAAATAAAAAACACGGCACGCACAGGATGTAGTAATAATAAAATGCTGCACAATAATAGTACTGTACAGTAGTATAATATTCATGAGTTGAAAAATAAACATGGTAATGATTTATGCTCCTTTCTTTTTCAGTATATTTCTAAATACGAATGCTTCGCTTTGTGTTTTATAACCTTTCTATTTATGGTTCCATAATACTTATTTACTTTGCTTAGACACTACTCTGCAATTCAATATTTAAACTAAGTTCTGAAGCCTAAGTTCTGTTGTTTTGACTTTTAATTGTACGTATAAAAGATTCACTCATACTTATTTTCGTGCTCGTCGACGTTTTGTAGTTGTTCAAGCATATCGAGAATCTTAACCTTTTTTTTTTTCTTTTTGGCAGGAACTTTCTTTTTCTTCCCATCTTCAAACTTTGGATAAAACAGCCCACGTAGGCGTCATTCTCTTTCATCAACTTTAATAATTAGAATTAATAATGAAAGATGTGTGCGCTGAGTGGTTATTTGATAGACTAACAACGCGATACGTACACTAGTTTGGTATATGAGAACTTTCACTGCTGTCAGTGTATCTAAAGGGATGAAATAACATTCAAGAAATCAATATTTTGTAGCCAATAACGAAGCCGATACTTCCTTCCAAAAAAAAAAAAATCGTGTTGTCGACGAGGAGTTCGCGTTAGATCTAAAATTCCTTACTCGTGGAAAAACTCGCGTTATAGCCCTTTCGCGTAAGTCGGATCGCGTTATAGCGGGAGTCGACTGTAAACCGAAAAATTTCCTTATTAGAGTACATAAAACTTACTTACGACTATTTAAACAGGTTTTTAGATAGAGCACCCTAGAGGACATAAAACAGCACCCTTAGCTATCATTAAATTTCTAGTTTTTAAAATATTGTACAAAATAATACACTAGACTAAAAAGATATCACGTTGTTAATTATTGAGAAATAAACTACACACACACACTTGTAGTTCTTACACACTACTACTAATCTATGAAAATAGCGCTTGTTTGATGATGAATTAATTGCCATTTAGTGACCGCATGTATCCCCGTTTTTCCTCAATATTCATCCTCATTAAAGGTATTATGTACAAAACTTAAGAAGCTAGTACATTGTTGAACACCCTATACACTACAGGTGTTTATCCCTTAGTAACAATGCAGTGATTTATACTTTCCAGTGAGTGCTTAACGGTTAAAATGAGATAGCGATTCCCTTCACTTTTCTTCGGAGATTTTATACCTCCACGTACAACTAGCCCCTCAGACCTTACTTAAAAGTTTACCTTACTTAAAAGACATACTTTGTTATTGTTTTATAGAAAAAAGTTTACACAATCGCATAAAAAAAGACTAATTACTATATTTGAAAAAAAAAAAACTAGAAAAACCGCGATGTAGTGAAGCCGCGAAAGTCGAAGCGCGAATTAGCGAGGGACGACTGTATTAATAATATCAGTTAGTAGAAATGTCGAAGTAAAAAGTTTAACAAATTTTCATTTAAAGAATGTGTACATAGTACGTACATGATAAAAAGTGCATGCAACAAATAAAAAGTAGAAACCTTTGAGTTTAAAATCTTACAAGTTGCACGGGGGAAAAAAGCACATTTCTGTTTAAAAATTTGATTTAACAATTTACAAAAATCATTTTTCTCAAAATGAATGGCTTAATTCATGATTTAACTGGATTTTTTTAACAGTAAAGGTTTAAGTTTATGTTTAAACGAAAACAATCACATGGATTACATAGCTCTTTTGTCGATTCATCCTTTTTCATGTTTTTTTTTTTTTTTTTTTTTTTTTCAGAAAATACAGCTATTAAAAACATTTTAATCCGCAAAATATCTCTTCCATTTTTTTCAGAAAAGACCGCAAATTGTTTTTCCCCACTGTCTCAAAATGTCCGAAATTTCGGCATCCCCAGTCGGGACGAAATAATTCGACAGGTGTGGCATGGGATTTTGGGAATAGGTCCTGAACTTAGGGTAACATAGGGAATTTTGAAAATAAACGAATTCCATGATTTTCTTCGTTGATTATAAGGCTCGAAACATCAAAAAGTTTTTTTTTTTTTTTCTGATGATGCTTTTGCTAAATATCAGAGTTCGTGATTATTTTGATTTTTTTTTTTTAAATAAAAAAAAGACAGATTTTTTTAATTTAAATCCAATTTTTCTTTATCTCAATCAGATTTTTTTTTTAATCTTCAAACTTTTGTTTTTATTAATTACTTTAAACTTTTCAACATAACATATCTTATACAAAGATTCCATTAAGCTCACTTTAAAAATTAAGATAAGTTCCCCTAATATTCAGTACATTTTAAAGATTTATAAATACGTTATAATACTTAGGTAAGAAGTGATTTTGTTCTATGCTTTGCTTAAAGATAAGGTTCCCTCATCCTATACGTTTTAGTGTAAGAGAATTTGCTGAGCAATTACTTTTCTTAATATTGATGGTGTATAAGAAAAACTGCAAATTTTTACTTGGTTGTGTACTAAATTGAACTGCCATTCTGAAGTAGCTAAAAGCAATATTGCGAGAATGAAAATCTGTCTCACACACAGAAAGAGGGCAGGGGCGCCCATATAGGGGGGCTCGAGCCCCCCCCCCCCCCTTGGAAATTAGAACTTCCTTGCTTTTAGTACTTTTTTCCTTGCAAAAATGTAGAAATATTTCTTCTCCAGCCATTAATGAATAAGTTATTAAAAATGTCGAATTTTAATGACTCTAATCTGCACTGAAACGTGGAAAATATCCAGCTAAACCACAGGGAAATTATTTGAGCCCCCCTTTCAACTTTGCATATGGGCGCCCATGAAAGAGGGAT
>NW_026558329.1:1470591-1530716 GCF_026930045.1 Uloborus diversus | reverse complement strand
GTAACACAGCTGAATGGTTAAATATTTATTATTAACAACTACCTTCAGAGGAAAATTGGGCAAGTTCATTGGAGATAGCTATCCTAAACCTCTAGGACTCTTGAGGTCTTGGAATTTTAGTGATTACAATACAGCTGGAAGATAAATGAAATAAAAATAAAATATTTGGGTTATTTTCAGAATTGGAAGTGTTTACATTTTCCACAACTCGTAAATTTAATTTAGGTGTCAGACCGTTGTGGCACCCGGAGCTGATCCCCCCCCCCTCGCATAGTGGCGCTATTGGCATAAATCGGGGGGGGGGGAATTCATACACTCTTCAGTGCCGGAACGCCAACTGAGTCGAGATACATTTAATGTGAAAGAGAAATCAATTTTTATAAAAAAGTTGTACCGGACCGACATTCCGGCACCAAATTACTACTTATATTAAGGAGGGGGTCATGAACCCTATAACCCGCCCCCTGTTTACGCCACTGTATAAATTAATCTACAGTAGCACCTCCTTTAAGGGACTCTTTTTCTGGTCCTAGAGTCAATTTGCATAGCAACCTCCATGTATTTACCTCTGATTAAGGGACAATCTATCTAAGGGACAGCCATAGAGAAAATTTTAAGCAATTTATGAATACATAAATGCATAAGAAACAAATGCATATGAGTTGAACTTATTGGAATAAAGTTTTTTTTTTTGTTTAAAAATTAACTGGTAAAAGTGTGACTTGACATTAATATGCTAAGTAGCAAATATGTGTTTTAAAATTATTAACGAGATTTAAATTCATGCTTTTCTCTCTGAGAAATTTATTCGTTCGGGTTCAGCTCCGACGGATAGTGCCCATGGCAAACTTTTGATAGAAAATTGAAATGTATTCGCACTGTTATTTACATTACATTGCATTGTAAATTATGTGACAAGAAACATATTATACTTCAAAATTATTTCGATAAATTACTAACTAAAGTTTCGATAAATACTTATTTTATAATTCTACTAAATTTTTTATTAAATTTCAAATTTTAAAACATTTATTTCACTTTAAGGGGATTCCGGGACACATTTTGAATTTTTTTTTATTATATACTTTAGAGTTTTGAATTTTTGACACTGATTCACCATCTAATTAATAAGCAAAATTACAACATAAATATGAATTTTTTTTTAAATTTAAGTTTAATTTGTTTTGTTTTTTTTTTAAATGGGGTTGCTTTAAATTGCTATAACTCAAAATATTGTTGGTCAATTTTCATTTTTTTTTCAAAAAATATGCACAAATATCCAAGCTTTAATTTTTATTCGGCGATTTTAAAAATATTGATTCAATTAAAAAAAAATTTTTTTTTTTGAAGAAAAATTTCGAAAATTCGAAGATACTTTTAAAAAAATATTTTTTGCGGTAAACGTTTTTTTCAAAATCGCCGAATAAAAATTAAAGTAAACTGTTTGAAAAAGATATGCTCCAAATTTCATTACTTTATCTTTATCGGTTCCTGACTTATAAGAGTTTGAATGCAAGAAATCGTGAAAAATGGCATCATGGAGAAAAACGCGTTTAAAGTTTTAAAGTTACTTTACACATTAGTTAGGTAGTTAAGTACACATTAGTTAGGTGCGGGCAACGAAAAGAATTACATCTTTTGTTCTAATAAAGATAGAAACACGATTCAAACGTCCTTTTAAGTAGAAAAAACGGAGTAATTTTTTAAATCATTAAAAAAAAAAAAAAAAAGCAAAATTTGACGATTTTTGTGTTCCGGACCCCCTTAAATAACTCTGAATTTTATTTAGCATGCATAAAAGATTTTCAGTATTTATCCTTAAATGTTTATAATTTTCGATTATGTTATGGTATTATACTAAGTACGCAGTGTGCATCAATTCATCCACCTCCGACTAAGGGACACCTCTATATAAGGGACAAAAAGACCAGTCCCCTAAGTGTCCCCTTACAGAGAAGTTGTACTGTACATGCATCCCACTTTCTTGAGGAGTGATGACTCACTTGGAGAGGTCTTCCTCCCGGAGTATCCGATCCGGCGCCCTCCGGCCGTACTCGTTCCGGGCCGGCAGCCGGATCCGGAAGAAGTCGAGCGGGAAGTCGTCGTCCTCCGAGTCCGAGTTCCGCTTCCGCTTGCCCCTGGAACAGGAACCAATCAGTTTTTTTTTGAAATTTTTTTAAAAAGAGTTTCGAACTTTTAAATGTTGAGACTTTCGCCCCAGGGGTTCCCAATCTGGTTGCCGGGGTTCCCTAGGGCGTCGTTGTAGGAAAAGTCGAGAGTTGCCGCCAAATGCAGGGTTGGCCGGATTGGACCCAATGGGTTTTTTTTTTTGAAAAAAAAAAACATTTTAAAAAACCCATTACTTAGCCCACTTTTGGGTTTTTTTAAATTTTCTGAGAAGTTTTTAAAAAAATTAATAAATTTAAATACTTTTACAATTTAAACTTCTTTTTTATTTGTTCTTCACCACAGACAATGGACATAAAAAATGAATTTTGAACTTTAATAGTATTTCTTAACTCTTAACGGCATTAAAAAAATACTTCAAAGATTAAAAAAATATATCTTTAGCTTTTATCTTAAACTGTTCAATAAATAACTCAAATTATCTTCACTAAGTCCAGTCACGTCTGATTTTCTCAATATTTGTAGATTGTACCTACTCCAGCTAAAAGGCTTTCATGTGAATTATTTTCTGCAAACCAATACGTCACAAATTTCGAATTAACAAGTTACATTTTGTTTAGAAATGAACAGGTTTTACAAATGGTCGGACAGAAAACGGAATAGGATGTACAGTATTTTCATTATCTTATAAAAAAGTTTAATATTTCTTAATCTGTACACAGAAATAGAAAAACAGGCAACATAAAATTCAAAGAAATGTCTTGATTAAGCTGGAATTCAGTAAATAGGGATTTAAACTACTTGAGGTTCTACTGTAGTTTTGCATAACAAAATGAAATACAATCAAATAAAATGCAAAAAAAAAAAAAAATAATAATAATAATAATAATAATGTAGTAATTGAAAACGAACAACAGATTTTATCACTCGAGAAGTAACTTTGCCTTAACTGTTGGTAATCACGGAAACTAAAAAATCTGAAACTTCACCATTCTTGGGTTTCGTCGTCTTTCTTACTTTTCTTCAGAAAACGCTGAATTTTAACTAGTTTTCCAGCTTTTTTTACCCCAAGACAATTTTGTGCTTTGTCCATCTACTTACGCTACAATATGCTACAATTACCCCACATTTCCCCCCCCCAAAAAAAAGACAAAAAAACCCACATTTCTTTCAAAAAACCCTGCTTTAGTTGGGTTTTTTTTGGGGTTTTATTTAAAAAAAACGTGGGTCTATGGGCTTTTTTAAAAAAACCCGGGTTTTTGCCAACCCTGAATGACCAGAATATCAATATATACGTTTTATGGTGCGGCTCAACCCGTAAATTGCAGGTAAAAGTTTAAGCCTTTTGTTACAGCCCAAGCCGGGGAGCTACATTAGGAACCTCAAAAGTCATGTCGTTGTTTTCAAACAAATAAAGTTTTGCTTTTTAATGTTACCAACAACCTTTTGCCGCGTAGTGCACACGTTTTCAATCCCGGATAGATGGGAATAAATCAATTTTTGAGCAAACTATCTGGAAGTGACATTTTGGATTTCGGACACATTTTCAATTTTTTTTTTTTTTTTAACATATAAAGGGTGTCCCAAAATTAACGCAAGATTTGAATTTGCCGCCATTTTTGCAATAAATGGTTGGCAACCCTGAAAAAAGAACAATTTGACAACTGAGAGTTTAGGGTAATCAAAAATGGAGCGTTATACGATACAGTAACGCGCTTTCATTATTGAACAATTGTTTCAAAAATAATGAAAGTTGAGGCTGGTCAAGCAGTTACTGTTATTGGTATCGCAACACGGTAATGGTTGTGGGCTTGTTGACATAGACCTTTGAATTCAAATAAGAAGAAATTTAAAAATGTTAAATCACACGATCTAGGGTGCCAATTATGATCACCGAAATGACCAGGAAATGCCTCATGCAGTCATTGAAATGTTTCACTCTCTCTAGCTGTATGGTGCAATAACACCCCATTTTTACTAACCCTAAACTCTCAACTGTCAAATTGTTCTTTTTTCATGGCTGCCAACAATTCATGGAAAAAATGGTGGCAAATTCAAATCTTGCGTTAACTTTGGGACACCCTTTAGATCTGAATAAAGGGAAATCAGACGGTGCTATGTCAGGTGAGTATGGTGGTTGAAGCAGCCCAGATCAGTTATTGTTTAAGGGTTCGCCTTCAGCAGTGTGGTTTTGCACTATCATGCTTCGGGACCCCTCCTTTTCTGCTGGTAATAGTGGAAACATTCTCGCCACAAATGGCACCATCTGATGTTTATGTATCCGGGATTCAAAATTTGCATATTTGATGGTAAAGGCCTGTTGATAATGAAGGCAACAAAACTATTTAAAATTTTCAAGTTTATTTAAAACAGAGCTTAAAAAATATATTTGTTTGAAAATAAAAAGGAACATTACTTTCTGGTCCTGCTAATACTTACTGCTTATTATCTTTATCTGCTCTAAAAATCAAGCTTTTAAACTAGTTGGATCTCAGTGACCTTCTAAGAAAAAGAGAAGAAGGAATTGGGAGCGTCTAAAAACTGATCTTTTGGTTAAAATGGATTAATTTGTCTGTATTCAGTTAATCATTACCCAGTTTATTTATTTATTTATTTATTTATTTATTTTGAAAGTGAATAACCCTCGCGCGGATTTTACTGCAGCTCCATTTTTGAACTAAGTGCTGCAGAACTATGTTTTTGCAGAAACTTGACTTTAAACATATTTGTAATATAATAAACCAAGAAAATTTATATTAATGGAAGAATTTCGGGAGGGGGGGGGGTCTTTTCTCGCCACACTTTGGTGAACTGAAGGGGTCTAAGAACCTTTAACGTTCACAATTTTTGTTTTTCTGGAAAAAATATAGGTTATGCATATTTTAATTCTGAACAATTTGATACCTTATTTATTACCATACGCCTAAAACTTTTCAAGTTATTGTAAAAATGCGTAAACTTTCCCCATAGAGATTTATGTTAACAGCAGCTGTTTAAGCCTCTTTTTCTCAGGTGCCGGTTTCTTCGGTTTTCTCATTTTGCGCGTGAGATATCTCAGAAAGTTCCTTATATATTTCCGTAAAACTTTTAATATATGTTTATCTGGTTTATGTTTATGACCTGAACCTAAATTTAATATTTTTTTTTAAATTAATTATTTATTTTTTCTTTTTTTTTGAAATTTTATAATCTAATATCGAAAATTTCCAAAATTTGAAGCAAAAAAAATGTATATTTTTTTAAATATTAACTCTCATTTTTAGTTGAAATTTAGGTTCAGATCATAAAAATATACCAGACAAGCATGCACAAAAAGTTTTACGGAAATATATAAGAAACTTTCTGAGATATCATGCGCGCAAAACGAGAAAACTGAAGAAACCGGCACCTGAGAAAAAGAGGCTTAAACAGCTGCTGTTATTATAAATCTCTGTGGGGAAAATTTACGCATTTTTACGATAACTTGAAACGTTTTTTGCCTATGGTAATAAATAAGATATCAAATTGTTCAGTATTAATATATGCATAGCATATATTTTTTCCAGAAAATCGAAAATTTTGAAGGTTAAAGGTCCTTTAACCCCTTAAAGTAGGTGTTCAACTGAGCTTAGAGCGTTACTCCCGCCAAGGAGTAGTGGTCATAACCGACCGCTTTCGTGTGTAGAGTCAAAATGCGATCGTAGCGCGCGCTCTAGTCGAATGCTTGCTCTATGGGGGCGGACATACTCACAGCATTGCCGGGTCGATGACTCTCCCGTGCTTGGAGAGTTCGAGCAGCGCCTCGATCTCTGCCAGCCTCTGGTCGGCGATCCCGCTGCGTCTCGACCTGCGGAAAGAGAACCGACAGCAGAGATAAGAGTGGAGAATTGATGTTATCGATAAGAGATGGTGAGATAGAGTGATAAGAGTTAGATAGATAAGAGTGAAAGATAGACTCCACGTTAAATCCTGGTTATCACAAATTTGCCATTTCAACTGCGCTTGCGCGCTGATTTTGCAGATTTCAAAAATCATGCTAAAATTAATTACAAACATTTTAAAATTGTTAATAAATATGAGATGGGAACAGATAAAAATTAGAAATCACAAAGCTTTTTTTCTGAATTAGTTTTTAGGCCTCAACCTAAATAAAAATGTATAATACTAAGATGTTTACGCCTAACGTGAACTATCCGCAAAAGACGGATAACTGTACTCATATCACAACCATCTTTGAAATACACAACGTGTTTTACATTTATGTTAAATAAATATTTGCAAACCAATAAATATTGAAGTGTCATTTTTCTCTTTACATTACAAAAATTATCAGTTACTCATATCCGTAGTTTCATATAATGTATCACGAAATCGCTGTGAAAATGTTTTAATCGCATTCATTAATTTGTCGGGACTCTAGCTCAGCCTAAATATAAACAAGCAACACGAAATCTTAAAACAGAAAGGCCAAAATGCTAAGTCCGTGCGCAAGCGCAGTTGAAATGGCAAATTTGTGATAACCGGGATTTAACGTCTAGTGAAAGATAGGGGGATGAAGAGGAAGGATAAGAGAGAGATAGGAGTGCAAGATAGAGCGATGGAGAGAATGGATAATAGTGAGAGAGATAAGAGTGCATGATAGAGGGCTGGAGAGGATGGATAAGAGTGAGAGGGATAAGAGTGAGAGAGATAAGAGTGCAAGATAGAGGGATGAAGAGGATGGATAAGAGTGAGAGAGATAAGAGTGCAAGATAGAGATTGGAGAGGAAGGATAAGCGTGAGAGAGATAAGAGTGCAAGATAGAGGGATGAAGAGTGAGAGAGATAAGAGTGCAAGATAGAGATTGGAGAGGAAGGATAAGCGTGAGAGAGATAAGAGTGCAAGATAGAGGTTGGAGAGGAAGGATAAACGTGAGAGAGATAGGAGTGCAAGATAGAGGGATGGATGGGATGGATAAGAGTGAGAGAGATAAGAGTGCAAGATAGAGGGATGAAGAGGAAGGATAAGAGTGAGAGAGATAGGAGTGCAAGATAGAGGGATGGAGAGGATGGATAATAGTGAGAGAGATAAGAGTGCAAGATAGAGGGATGAAGAGGATGGATAAGAGTGAGAGAGATAAGAGTGCAAGATAGAGATTGGAGAGGAAGGATAAGCGTGAGAGAGATAAGAGTGCAAGATAGAGGGATGAAGAGTGAGAGAGATAAGAGTGCAAGATAGAGATTGGAGAGGAAGGATAAGCGTGAGAGAGATAAGAGTGCAAGATAGAGGTTGGAGAGGAAGGATAAACGTGAGAGAGATAGGAGTGCAAGATAGAGGGATGGATGGGATGGATAAGAGTGAGAGAGATAAGAGTGCAAGATAGAGGGATGAAGAGGAAGGATAAGAGTGAGAGAGATAGGAGTGCAAGATAGAGGGATGGAGAGGATGGATAAGAGTGAGAGAGATAAGAGTGCAAGATAGAGGGATGAAGAGGAAGGATAAGAGTGAGAGAGATAGGAGTGCAAGATAGGGGGATGGAGAGGAAGGATAAGAGTGAGAGATAGGAGTGCAAGATAGAGGTTGGAGAGGATGGATAAGAGTGTGGTATAGATGTGAGTGGGTAAGGGTAAGTGCAATATAATATTAGGAGAGGATAAGAGTGAGATAAAAGTAGAGAAAGCTCGTTAAGGATAAGAGTGAGACATAGATGTGAGTAAAGGATAAGTGCAATATAATATTAGAAGAGGATAAGAGTGAGATAGAAGTAGAGAAAGCTCGTTAAGGATAAGAGTGAATATAGTTATAAGATTTATAAGAGTGGATATAAGGATAAGAATGAAGAGAGAGGGAAAAGAAGAATCAAAAACAGGAAGGATAAGAGAGAGAGATAAGAGTGAAAGATAGAGGGATGGAGAGGATGGATAACAGTGAGAGAGAAAGACATAAAAACATTGAAATTCAGCTTTCGTTCAACCCAACTGGGGGTTACGTGGTAGAAGTAAAGAAGAAGAAAAGCCGGAGGTCGTGGGTTCGATTCCCACCTGTGCCCTGGGTGTTAGTTCCCTCTCTTGTGCTGTAAATCTGTCTTGTGTGTGTATGGAGGCAAGGCGCTGTGTACGCTGTCCTGTATGTATTTGAAACTGATTAGCTTCAGTAAAAATAAATAAATAAATAATTTATCCCAACTAAGGGCGGAGAATTTCGTAGCCCTATTTCATCTCATCGAATTCATCCAAAAAAAAAAAAAAGGAACTTAGTTGTTCTAATATTGAAACATCTAAATTTTGTTTCCATTTCCCTAACCGGCAAAGAGGGAGGAGAGTCGTTATTTTTTCTCCCCCCCCCCCCATTATCCACTTCGCCGTTTCACCTAGTGGGGTTGTTTCCTTCAGTCAAAAGTACTACTTTCAGTCACTGAAATTGATAGAATAAACAAAAAATAAATAAATAAATAACACGGAGCGAGAAAAATACTTTCATTTTCCCAACGCTCAGCTTTTAATTCCTTTTTGGAAATGTCCGATCTTTCAAATAAGGCGTGGTCTTGATGACGTCACAAATGATGCACTTTGGCGCATCTGTTCTACCGCGCTTCCACGTTATGATCACCAAGAAGCAAATTAAATAGTGTGCTCTGCCCTTGCTATCAACCCTGTCGTTGCCAGTACACGTACGTAAAGAAGCGAATTAAATATTGCCCTCTGCGAATGGCATCAGTGAATGGCATTTCGTCATTTGTGATGTCAGCTGCAGAAGCGTAAGCAATGAAAGCGCGTGCCGATTAAAGTAATGGTTAAAAAGCATTAAGCCTTGTCAAATTGTTTAAAAAAATGGTCGGATCCCATGTTTTTAATCATGCTCTTTCTTAATCTATCATATCAGAGAAATATATGCACAGAGAATATTGTATTTTTTGCATAACAACAATAACTGGTTCGAAATTAATGAGAAACAATATAATACTCGGATTTCAGGTAAACAATATAAAGTTATAAAACCAAATAAAACGATTATTAAAAAGCAATTCTTTTACTTGGCACCGCGGCTGTTTAATGAACTGACGGAAGATGTTAGGAATGGGAAGAACTTCAAAAAATATAAACAGGGGGTCAATGAATAGATACAAAATAACGACATTCTATCAATGATTAACTTTTAGCTGATAAAATATACTGACTTGCCAACCGGGGGGGGGGGGTGGGATTTTGTATTGTATTTTTTATACTATTGAATGTTTCAAAGCGAGTTATTGTTTTTTTTTTTCTGGGAGTCAAACAGTCCAATAATTGTTCTGTAAAAGATTTTTATTACTTGCGTAAAATTAATTTGTAAATATTACTGTTTAATACATATTTGTGTTTGTACTCCATACTAAACCAATTAAAAGACACTGCGGACAGTGCCTTTGGCGCTTTTTAGTGTTGAATTTACGACTAACTGATGTTGAACTATAGTCAAGATTTTCTTAATATTTTGTTATGACGATTGTAACTTATGTTTTATAATTTGTAAGTTTTTAACTTTATTTTATTTTGCTTACTGTTATGTATGTGTATTTTGTTTTGTTAATAAATCTTATCTTATCTTATCGGGTCTAAGAACCCTTAACCTTCAAAATGTTCGATTTTCTGGAAAAAATATATGTTATGGCTAATTTAAATCTGAACAATTTGATACCTTATTTATTACCATAGGCAAAAATTTTTTCAAGTTATCGAAAAAATGCGTATACTTTCTCCATAGAGATTTATGTTAACAGCAGCTGTTTAAGCCTCTTTTTCTCAAGTTGCGTTTTCTCAGGTTTCTCGTTTTGCGCGCATTATATATATATATATATCTCAGAAATTTTCTTATATATTTAAGTAAAACTTTTTGTGCATGCTTGTCTGGTTTTGTTTTATGATCTGAACCTAAATTTATTTATTTTTTAAAAATTATTTAATTTATTTTTCAAATTTTATAAGTTAATATCAAAATTTTCCAAAATTTTGGGGGAAAATATTTTTTTATTTTAATATTAACTTTTATTTTTAGTTAAAATTTAGGTTCAGATCATAAAAATAAACCAGACAAACATGCATGAAAAGTTTTGCGGAAATATATAACAAACTTTCTAAGATATCATGCGCGCAAAACGAGAAACCGGCACTTGAGAAAAACAGGCTTCAACAGCTGCTGTTAGTATAAATCTCTATGGGGAAAGGTTACGCATTTTTACCATAACTTGAAAAGGTTTTGGTGTATGGTAATAAATAAGGTATCAAATTGTTCAGAATTAAATTATGCATAGCATATATTTTTTCCAGAAAATTGAAAATTTTGAAGGTTAAGGGGTCTAGGACTTTTAATCTTCAAAATTTTCGACTTTCTGGAAAAAATATATTTTATGCATATTTTAATTCTGAACAATTTGATACCTTATTTATTACCGTACGCCAAAACCTTTTCAAGTTATCGTAAAAATGCGTAAACTTTCCCCATAGAGATTTATGTTAACAGCAGCTGTTTAAGCCTCTTTTTCTCAGGTGCCGTTTTCCTCGGTTTTCTTGTTTCGCGCGCATGATATCTTAAAAAGTTTCTTATATATTTCCGTAAAACTTTTCATGCATGTTTGTCTAGTTTATTTTTATGATGTAAACCTAAATTTTAACTAAAAATGAAAGTAAATAGTTTTAAAAAAATGTCTTTTTGCCCAAAGTTTTGGAAATTTTCGATATTAACTTATAAAATTTCCAAAAAATAATAAAATATTTTTTAAAAAAATAACTAAATTTAGGTTCAGGTCATAAATATAAACCAGATAAACATACATTAAAAGTTTTACGGAACTATATAAAAAACTTTCTGAGATATCTCGCGCGCAAAACGAGAAAACCGAAGAAACCGGCACCTGAGAAAAAGAGGCTTAAACAGCTGCTGTTAACATAAATCTCTATGGGGAAAGTTTACGCATTTTTACGATAACTTGAAAAGGTTTTGGCGTACGGTAATAAATAAGGTATCAAATTGTTCAGAATTAATATATGCATAACATATATTTTTTCCAGAAAGTCGAAAATTTTGAAGGTTAAAGGTCCTTAGACCCAAAGGTCCTTAGCATGCTGCTTTTAAAAATTCTTTTAAAAATTTGGAAGCGACCCCATTGAATATTCAATGTCCATTTACGGTGAATATTTGAGTCCATTTAAGAACGAAGTCGATCAATGGTTCATTTTCCGTTCGGCGGCTTTGGAGGGGCTTCGATGGCCGATTATTAATTACCCCTTTGGCCGGATTTCATCTTCGCAGCGCTGATTGCATTCCCAGACAAGGGGGGGGGAGGGGGGCGTTGTATTTTCGACGATGGGTGTTTCTAAATCACGGTGGTCATTGAACAATGAGCATTGATGTTTGGGGAAACAACGATCATTTGAAATTGTGTAAGGGAATTAATTCCACGCCTAAAAATTGATTTCTTTTCGTGGTTTTATAAGTTTTGAGATGTATAGAGTTTAAAAAATTAAATTTCTTCAGTTTCATATTTACAGGCGTCCTTCGTGTAACACGGTACTTGTACAACGCGGTTTCGATATGACGCGGTACCAAATGTGCGATTATTATATCAGGGTTTCGATATGACGCGGTACCAAATGTGCGATTATTATATCAGGGTTTCGATATGACGCGGTACCAAATGTGCGATTATTATAAGAGGGTTTCGATATGACGCGGTACCAAATGTGCGATTATTATAAGAGGGTTTCGATATGACGCGGTACCAAATGTGCGATTATTATAAGAGGGTTTCGATATGACGCGGTACCAAATGTGCGATTATTGTAACAGGGTTTCGATATGACGCGGTACCAAATGTGCGATTATTGTAACAGGGTTTCGATATGACGCGGTACCAAATGTGCGATTATTGTAACAGGGTTTCGATATGACGCGGTACCAAATGTGCGATTATTGTAACAGGGTTTCGATATGACGCGGTATCAAATGTGCGATTATTATAACAGGGTTTCGATATGACGCGGTAGCATATGTTCGATTATTATAACAGGGTTTCGATATGACGCGGTAGCATATGTTCGATTATTATAACAGGGTTTCGATATGACGCGGTAGCATATGTTCGATTATTATAACAGGGTTTCGATATGACGCGGTAGCATATGTTCGATTATTATAACAGGGTTTCGATATGACGCGGTAGCATATGTTCGATTATTATAACAGGGTTTCGATATGACGCGGTACCAAATGTGCGATTATTATAACAGGGTTTCGATACGACGCGGTACCAAATGTGCGATTATTGTGACAGGGTTTCGATACGACGCGGTACCAAATGTGCGATTATTATGACAGGGTTTCGATACGACGCGGTACCAAATGTGCGATTATTATAACAGGGTCTCGATACGACGCGGTACCAAATGTGCGATTATTATAACAGGGTTTCGATACGACGCGGGTACCAAATGTGCGATTATTATAACAGGGTCGCGATACGACGCGGTACCAAATGTGCGATTATTGTAACAGGGTCTCGATACGACGCGGTACCAAATGTGCGATTATTATAACAGGGTTTCGATACGACGCGGTACCAAATGTGCGATTACTATAACAGGGTTTCGATACGACGCGGTACCAAATGTGCGATTATTATAACAGGGTTTCGATACGACGCGGTATCAAATGTGCGATTATTGTAACAGGGTTTCGATACGACGCGGTATCAAATGTGCGATTATTGTAACAGGGTTTCGATACGACGCGGTACCAAATGTGCGATTATTGTAACAGGGTTTCGATATGACGCGGTATCAAATGTGCGATTATTGTAACAGGGTTTCGATATGACGCGCTACCAAATGTGCGATTATTGTAACAGGGTTTCGATATGACGCGCTACCAAATGTGCGATTATTGTAACAGGGTTTCGATATGACGCGCTACCAAATGTGCGATTATTGTAACAGGGTTTCGATATGACGCGCTACCAAATGTGCGATTATTGTAACAGGGTTTCGATATGACGCGCTACCAAATGTGCGATTATTGTAACAGGGTTTCGATATGACGCGCTACCAAATGCGCGATTATTGTAACAGGGTTTCGATATGACGCGGTATCAAATGTGCGTGCGATTATTGTAACTGGGTTTCGATATGACGCGATACCAAATGTGCGATTATTGTAACAGGGTTTCGATATGACGCGGTACCAAATGTGCGATTATTGTAACAGGGTTTCGATATGACGCGGTATCAAATGTGCGATTATTGTAACAGGGTTTCGATATGACGCGGTATCAAATGTGCGATTATTGTAACAGGGTTTCGATATGACGCGGTACCAAATGGGCGATTATTGTAACAGGGTTTCGATATGACGCGGTACCAAATGGGCGATTATTGTAACAGGGTTTCGATATGACGCGGTATCAAATGTGCGATTATTGTAACAGGGTTTCGATACGACGCGGTATCAAATGTGCGATTATTATAACAGGGTTTCGATATGACGCGGTATCAAATGTGCGATTATTATAACAGGGTTTCGATATGACGCGGTATCAAATGTGCGATTATTATAACAGGGTTTCGATATGACGCGGTACCAAATGTGCGATTATTCTAACAGGGTTTCGATATGACGCGGTACCAAATGTGCGATTATTGTAACAGGGTTTCGATATGGCGCGGTACCAAATGTGCGATTATTATAACAGGGTCTCGATACGACGCGGTACCAAATGTGCGATTATTGTAACAGGGTTTCGATACGACGCGGGTACCAAATGTGCGATTATTGTAACAGGGTTTCGATACGACGCGGTACCAAATGTGCGATTATTATAACAGGGTTTCGATACGACGCGGTACCAAATGTGCGATTACTATAACAGGGTTTCGATACGACGCGGGTACCAAATGTGCGATTACTATAACAGGGTTTCGATACGACGCGGTACCAAATGTGCGATTATTGTAACAGGGTTTCGATACGACGCGGTATCAAATGTGCGATTATTGTAACAGGGTTTCGATACGACGCGGTATCAAATGTGCGATTATTGTAACAGGGTTTCGATACGACGCGGTATCAAATGTGCGATTATTGTAACAGGGTTTCGATACGACGCGGTACCAAATGTGCGATTATTGTAACAGGGTTTCGATACGACGCGGTATCAAATGTGCGATTATTGTAACAGGGTTTCGATACGACGCGGTATCAAATGTGCGATTATTGTAACAGGGTTTCGATACGACGCGGTACCAAATGTGCGATTATTGTAACAGGGTTTCGATATGACGCGGTATCAAATGTGCGATTATTATAACAGGGTTTCGATATGACGCGGTACCAAATGTGCGATTATTATAACAGGGTTTCGATATGACGCGGTACCAAATGTGCGATTATTGTAACAGGGTTTCGATATGACGCGGTACCAAATGTGCGATTATTGTAACAGGGTTTCGATATGACGCGGTATCAAATGTGCGATTATTGTAACAGGGTTTCGATATGACGCGGTACCAAATGTGTGATTATTGTAACAGGGTTTCGATACGACGCGGTATCAAATGTGCGATTATTTAACAGGGTTTCGATACGACGCGGTACCAAATGTGCGATTATTGTAACAGGGTTTCGATACGACGCGGTATCAAATGTGCGATTATTGTAACAGGGTTTCGATATGACGCGGTACCAAATGTGCGATTATTGTAACAGGGTTTCGATATGACGCGGTACCAAATGTGCGATTATTGTAACAGGGTTTCGATATGACGCGGTATCAAATGTGCGATTATTGTAACAGGGTTTCGATATGACGCGGTATCAAATGTGCGATTATTATAACAGGGTTTCGATATGACGCGGTACCAAATGTGCGATTATTGTAACAGGGTTTCGATATGACGCGGTATCAAATGTGCGATTATTGTAACAGGGTTTCGATATGACGCGGTATCAAATGTGCGATTATTTAACAGGGTTTCGATACGACGCGGTACCAAATGTGCGATTATTGTAACAGGGTTTCGATATGACGCGGTATCAAATGTGCGATTATTGTAACAGGGTTTCGATATGACGCGGTACCAAATGTGCGATTATTGTAACAGGGTTTCGATATGACGCGGTACCAAATGTGCGATTATTGTAACAGGGTTTCGATATGACGCGGTATCAAATGTGCGATTATTGTAACAGGGTTTCGATATGACGCGGTATCAAATGTGCGATTATTATAACAGGGTTTCGATATGACGCGGTACCAAATGTGCGATTATTGTAACAGGGTTTCGATATGACGCGGTATCAAATGTGCGATTATTGTAACAGGGTTTCGATATGACGCGGTACCAAATGTGCGATTATTGTAACAGGGTTTCGATATGACGCGGTACCAAATGTGCGATTATTGTAACAGGGTTTCGATATGACGCGGTATCAAATGTGCGATTATTGTAACAGGGTTTCGATATGACGCGGTATCAAATGTGCGATTATTATAACAGGGTTTCGATATGACGCGGTACCAAATGTGCGATTATTATAACAGGGTTTCGATATGACGCGGTACCAAATGTGCGATTATTGTAACAGGGTTTCGATATGACGCGGTACCAAATGTGCGATTATTGTAACAGGGTTTCGATATGACGCGGTACCAAATGTGCGATTATTATAACAGGGTTTCGATATGACGCGGTACCAAATGTGCGATTATTATAACAGGGTTTCGATATGACGCGCTACCAAATGTGCGATTATTTTAACAGGGTTTCGATATGACGCGCTACCAAATGTGCGATTATTGTAACAGGGTTTCGATATGACGCGGGTACCAAATGTGCGATTATTGTAACAGGGTTTCGATATGACGCGGTATCAAATGTGCGATTATTGTAACAGGGTTTCGATATGACGCGGTACCAAATGTGCGATTATTGTAACAGGGTTTCGATATGACGCGGTACCAAATGGGCGATTATTGTAACAGGGTTTCGATATGACGCGGTACCAAATGTGCGATTATTGTAACAGGGTTTCGATATGACGCGGTATCAAATGTGCGATTATTGTAACAGGGTTTCGATATGACGCGGTACCAAATGGGCGATTATTATAACAGGGTTTCGATATGACGCGGTACCAAATGGGCGATTATTATAACAGGGTTTCGATATGACGCGGTACCAAATGGGCGATTATTATAACAGGGTTTCGATATGACGCGGTACCAAATGTGCGATTATTATAACAGGGTTTCGATACGACGCGGTACCAAATGTGCGATTATTGTAACAGGGTTTCGATACGACGCGGTACCAAATGTGCGATTATTGTAACAGGGTTTCGATACGACGCGGTACCAAATGGGCGATTATTATAACAGGGTTTCGATACGACGCGGTACCAAATGTGCGATTATTGTAACAGGGTTTCGATACGACGCGGTACCAAATGTGCGATTATTGTAACAGGGTTTCGATACGACGCGGTACCAAATGTGCGATTATTGTAACAGGGTTTCGATATGACGCGGTACCAAATGGGCGATTATTGTAACAGGGTTTCGATATGACGCGGTACCAAATGGGCGATTATTGTAACAGGGTTTCGATATGACGCGGTACCAAATGTGCGATTATTGTAACAGGGTTTCGATATGACGCGGTACCAAATGTGCGATTATTGTAACAGGGTTTCGATATGACGCGGTACCAAATGGGCGATTATTGTAACAGGGTTTCGATATGACGCGGTACCAAATGTGCGATTATTATATATATCGCCAAGTGTCCGCCAAATTATAACACAACTGGAGTTTACATCGAAATGAACAATGATTTCCCCCCAAAAAGGGGCAAAAGACCCCCTTAGGAACATCCGAATGCAACTAAAAGGGAAGTTGCACAACGAGACCCCACTAGAAGCCTGCGTACCAAATTTCAACTTTCTAGGACATACCGTTTTTCAGTTATGCGAGATACATACACACCTACACACATACGCACGTACATACGGACGTCACGACAAATTTCGTCGTAATTAACTCGGGGATCGTCAAAATGGATATTTCGGGTGTCTGTACGTTCCTAGGCATATATCCACGTGTGGTCGGGTCGAAAAAAAACCTCAACATTCATTCGGGGGTGAGAAAAATGGAAATGAAGGCCGATTTTTGAGTGAAAATTTTTCTGCGAATACAATACTTCCTTTTTTGAAAAAGGAAGTAAAAATCGGCAGCTCGTTGGAGCGATTATAAAAGTCTGGGGGAGCTTGTTTCGGTCGTTTGGGGAGTGTTTTGTGAGATTTCGAAGTCTATGAATTTTCTCCAGTTATTTTAAGAAACTTTTCCGAACGGAAGGTTTTGGCGTGATTTCAAAATCTGTCAAACTTTGGTTACTCATCTTGGAAAACATCGCTTTCTGTCGTGATTTCAGCAGCCATCGGAGTGACGTCAGTCGGAAACCTTGGGGGGGGGGGGGGAATCTTCCAAGTTGCAGCGTTACAACTTATTTTTTATGTTATTGTTTTTTAAAGCAATTTGAAAAGCTGTCTCTTTCACAAAAAACTTGGTTCCTTTCCGATTCCAAAACAAGTTCTTGTTCTCATTCGCACTCTAAATAAATAAATAAATAAATAAATAAATAAATAAATAAATAAATAAAAAATAAATAAATAAATAAATTAATTAATTTGAATTTTGTCATCTTGAATTCAAATTATGTTTTTCGCAATCACGTGTGCGTGTGTATGTAGGCGTGCGTGTTTGTGTGTGGGGGATATGTGTGTTTATGTATAGGGGGTATGTGCATGTGTGTGTAGGCATGTGTGTTTGTGACTGTGTGCAAGCATAAGTGTGTGGATAGTTGTGTGTATGAGTGTTTGTGTGCGTGGGGCGGGGTATGTGTATGTGCGTGTAGACATATGTGTTTGTGTGCAGGCATGAGTGTGTGGGTAGTTATGTGTATGTGTGTGTATGTGTTTCTGTGTGTATGTGTTTTTGTATGTGTGTTTAGGTGTATGTGTATATGCGTGTTTGTGTGTGTAGTTGTGTATGTATGCACGTGTGTGTAGGATATGGATGCAACCTGGAGACGGTTTACAAAAGAGGAGCAGCATCGTGAGGAGCCGGTCGACGATGATGCTTCAGGGGGAAAATAAAATCATAGGAACGCCAAAAACAGTCAAATGAAAGCAATAACCAATCGTGATTACTCAAAAAAATAAATAAATAAAATGCTAGCACATCAAAACAGTCAAATGAAAACAATAAGCAATCGTGATTGCTCAAAAAAAAAAAAAAAATCTGCTACTGACCGGCAAAAAACTTGAAAATCTCCCGCTGAAAGTCAGTAGATATCCTGAAACTTATTTGGAATCTTTCTAAAAAATTCAGACCCCCCCCCTCCCCTTCCGTGGACCAGAAACTGAGTCAGGTTTCTGGATTAATTCTGGAACCTTCCCAGAATTACAGATATGTTTACAGTAATGACTTGTCAACTTCCTGATTCACCGGAAAAGCTCTTAAAGCAGATATGGCCGAAGCTAAGGCAGAATTGCAAGCAAATACCAAAGAACACTTACCTGCCTGCAGGTCTCGCAAAGTTACATACACTATCCGGATACTGCATTTCGCCCTTATTTGAGCCTCAGTCGTTTAATGTCGTTGATTTTTTCAATTTCTTTCAATTTCTATTCTAAAATTGTCTTAAATTGTATCTCTTGTTTTATATATATATATATATATATATATATATGTATATGAGAATTTTAGAACGATCGTTTGCGATTGAAATAAAGCTGATAGCTGCAGTTGAAGAGTCTGGAGTTGGACAAAACAATAATAATAATCATAATAAAAATAAATAAATAAATTGCTGTTCTCAGCATTTTTTTTTTTTTGGATTCACGGTCGTTTTACAAATATCTTGCTTTTTAAGCAAAACATGGAAGTCATTTTGAAACGATCGTCTGCGACTGAAACAAAGCTGATCGTCGAAGTTGAAAAATCTCGCATTGGACAAAAAGACGTTCGCAATTCGATGTTCCATGCGCACTGCCCTAAACATTTACTTTTTTCGGTGCTGTATTTGTCTAGATTCAAATGGATCTTTTTCTTTTTTTTTTTCAAGCAGACGATCATTTATTAAACGTTCAAGTCATTTTTAGATCGATCGTCTGCGGATGAAATAAAACGGATGAGTCAAAGGTTTGAGTTTAAAAATCTGGCAATGGACAAAAAAGACTAACAACTGTTCGAAATATTTTCTTGGGCCGTGGTAGCCCGATCGGTAGAGTGTCGGATTCGGGGCCGGAGGGTCCTGGGTTCGAACCTCGATGGTCGAAGACCCACCGTCGTCATTAAAGGGGACTGGGCGACGTTAAATAGGCTCGTGGTCTTCATGTCCTCCAAGTGAAACGATACCTCTGGGGGTGCTAGCACGAGGTAGCTATTAGCTCCTGGACTCGTTCTAAATTCTCATGAACTGTTCGATCCGTAGATGGTGCTGCCATCTATCGGTATATAAAATAATGGAGGCAAGGCACTTAGTATGCAGTCCTCGACATAAATACAGTTGTAGTCAGTTGTGATTTGGAATCGAAATAGGTTAAAATAAATATCAATCATTTGAGAGATATAACCATCCAATGTTTAAATTAATTAATTAATTACCAACTTACTTACGCACAAAAATTAGATAAAAATCGGCCCAGTCGTTTAAAAGCCTTATGGTCACAAACGTCCGCAGAGAAGATTTTTAAATATAGTTAAAGAGTCTGGTGTTGGACAAAAATAAATAAATAAATAAATAAATAAATAAATAAACTCTTAAGATTTACTTTTTTCGGTGCTGTATTTGTCTGGATTCAAATGAATCCCTTTTTTTTTAAGCAGACGATCATTCATAAAACGTTCTAGTCATTTTTAGATCGATCGTCTGCGGACGAAATAAAACTGACGAGTCAAAGGTTTGAGTTTAAAAATCTGGCAATGGACAAAAACAACTGTTCGAAATATTTTCTTTTCGGTGATGTTGTTGTTTTTCGATGATTCTATCAGTGATTGTCGATGTGTGTACAAATGCGGGAAAACCACTTATACGTCTTGGTGGTGTAATGACAGATAAGTGTTGATTAGTCAAGATTCATTTAAAAGATTTGTGACTTAAAAAGTTGCTTAAGGATGTCGGTGCGTCATCGATAAAGCTGTGAAGATTTCATGAACTGTATTTTCAAGAAGGACGTTCCTTATTCGCAGAGCTAACTTTCTATATGCTTGGTAAGTCATTCATTTTGTTTTTAGAATCTAGAAGTAGACCCTTGTGCGAATGAATGGAATCCAGTTGGGAATTTTTAATTTTCGAATTTTATAGGTTGTTCGATCTTTGTTCATAACAGCTGTTTAGCGTGCCAGTCGATTAGGCGCAATGACTTCACGTTGTTTCGTCATATGTATTATGTATTGGTTAAGCGTTATAAATTTCTACATATTTTTGCTGTTTTTTCTCAATCCGGTCACTTTTTATCTTTCTGTTAGCCATGGATACGTCTCCACGGAATATGTCCGAAAATACGGGAATTATGTGTGCAGGGGTGATTGCGTTCCGGTATTTTACTGAATTTCCGGTATTTTCGGACGTATTTCCGGTATTTTTATGTCCGAAAATACGGGAATTATGTGTGCAGGGGTGATTGCGTTCCGGTATTTTACTGAATTTCCGGTATTTTCGGACGTATTTCCGGTATTTTTATGTCCGAAAATACGGGAATTATGTGTGCAGGGGTGATTGCGTTCCGGTATTTTACTGAATTTCCGGTATTTTCGGACGTATTTCCGGTATTTTTATGTCCGAAAATACGGGAATTATGTGTGCAGGGGTGATTGCGTTCCGGTATTTTACTGAATTTCCGGTATTTTCGGACGTATTTCCGGTATTTTTATGTCCGAAAATACGGGAATTATGTGTGCAGGGGTGATTGCGTTCCGGTATTTTACTGAATTTCCGGTATTTTCGGACGTATTTCCGGTATTTTTATGTCCGAAAATACCGGAATTATGTATTGCAGGGGTGATTGTGTTCCGGTATTTTACCGAACTTCCGGTACTTTCGGAAGTATTTCCGGTATTTCTATGTCCGAAAATGACGGAATTATGTTTTTTTTCGTTATACTTTTATCTCCCTACCTCCGCAATTTTTATTATTATTATTATTATTATATAATACTCATCAAATATACCTGCAAGAGCCTTAAGATGGACACCTATCCCTTAAGATGGACAAATGTGAAGACAATTTGTATAACACCAGCTCAAAAGTAACTTTGTAATCCATTAAAAATTTAATTAAATGTGCACACACTATTTTGACTCAGAACTATTTAAAACTGTGGCAAAGGTGCACTTAAGTAATAGGGGCCAAAGATTACACCCCCCCCCCCTCCGTTCTCGCTTTGAAACTTTCAGGTATTTTTTGATGAACTCACAATCAACCCTGGTATTGGTTAAGTGTTATATTTTTATGGGCAGTTCTCAAAAGGCGGGAACAAAAAAGTTAACTTTGAGCGATTTCAAAAATTTTCAAATTTGACACCAATTTTGCTTTTATTCTATACTGGTGATACCCGCACGGCTTTGCCCGTAATAGAAAAATTAAAAGATCTTTTGGTTTGCCTGTATATTTACAAATAATGTATGGTGAATTTTCTCGCCAGTTGGCTTGTACCCATGTTACGGTTCCACGTTATGATTATTGATCCATAGATCTAGGCATACAGACTTTGAGCTTCATTATTATTAAAGACTAGTGATACCCGCACGGCTTTGCCCGCAAAAGAAAAATTAAAAAGTCTTTTGGCTCGCCTGTATATTTACAAATAATGTATGGTGAATTTTCTCGCCAGTTGGCTTGTACCCACATTACGGTTCCACGTTATGATAATTTCGTAATTTACTGGTCCATCTTATGATAATTTTGTTCTTAAAATTGGAATAGAAAAAGAACCACATCGAATTTTCCAGAAATCGCTTCGACGTGCACACCCCCGTGCTACATACTAACTTTGTGCCAAATGTCATGAAAATCGGCCGAACGGTTTAGGCGCTATGCGCGTCACAGACATCCAGACATCTAGACATCCAGACATCCAGACAGAGAGACTTTCAACTTTATTATTAGTAAAGAGTATGCATACCTAGAACACAATATATGAACATGGAAAGACAGCAGGTATTTGTAAAAATAGTTAATTAGCAAATTAAATCAGCAGTCTATAGGTAACGGATTTTGGACATTGTCGTCCTGTAGGTAGCGGATTTTGGACATCATCATAATGTAAGTCTCATCATTTTTGACAATTGTTAATCAGATTTTTAACTTTTCCAATGAAAATTTTATTTACTACTTTTTGAATTTTGCAATTTAATAATAAGGAGGATATTAATGAAGTACTTGAATGGCTATACATAATGCTCTTTACATATAATAGTTGTGGAATGATTTTGAAGAAGTTGATGAAAGGTTAAAAAAAAAAGGCTTCAAATTAAAAATAATACAAATGTAAAAAATGACATCAGTTTTAATAAAGAATATTTTTTCTAATGTCATAAGAATTAAAACGATGTCTAAAAAACAATTATTGAAAAAGAAATTCGTATTTCTATTTGGAGAGCGTTATATTATGTTTCCAAAAGAAAGAAGAGAAAAGAAAAAAAATCTAAAAAAATTTGAATTTTGACTTTGATTAATTTGAGTTTTTAATTTGAATTTTGAATTCAAATTATGTTTTTCGCAATCACGAGTGTGTGTATGTAGGCGTGTGTGTTTGTGTGTTGGGGTATGTGTGTTTTTGTGTAGGGGGTAAGTGTATGTGTCTGTAGGCATGTGTGTTTGTCTGTGTGCTGGCATAAGTGGGTGGGTAGTTGTGTGTATGAATGTGTGTGTGTGGTGTAGGCATATGTGTTTGTGTCTGCGTGCAGGCATGAATGTGTGGGTAGTTGTGTGTATGTGTGTGTGTGCATGTTTTTGTGTGTGTGTATGTGTAGGTGTCTGTATGTATGCGTGTGTGTATGTGTGTGTAGGTGTGTGTTGGTGTTTGTGTGTGTGCGTGTGTGTGTGTGTGTAGTTGTGTGTGTATGCGTGTGTGTGTAGGACATGGATGCAACCTGGAGACGACTTTCGCTAGAGGAGCAGCATCGTGAGGAGCCGGTCGACGGTGATGCAGCAGAGGGTGCTGGGGGGAAAATAAAATGATAGGACATCAAAACAGTCAAATGAAAACAATAAGCAATCGTGATTGCTCAAAAAAAAATCTAAAATAATAAAAGCGGAAGGGGGGGGGGGATATCTAGCGCAGGTGATAAAGTCGCCAAAACTGGTGCAGCTGACGATAAACTACATTTGTCAAACTGGAATTCCCTTTAGCTTATCGTATACTGTGTTGTCGCCAACGGAGGTTTGCTTGGCGATTTTAGCGCAAAATGGCTTTCGTTACGATCATAACCAGCCATGTTTCTACTTTAATTTATGTATTGTTCAATGAGTAACGTATTAATTATACAAAATAACAATGGATTAAAGAAGTTAATATTATAATAACCTTTTTTATTGAGGTTAGAAGACAATGGATCATCAAAAATTATCAAAAAAAAATTAATTTGAATTTTCACATCTTGAATTCAAATTATGTTTTTCGCAATCAGGAGTGTGTGTGTGTGTGCGTATGTATGTAGGCATGTGTGTTTATGTGTGTGTATTGGACGGGGGTATGTGTGTGTAGGGGGTATGTATATGTGTGTGTGTAGGCATGTGTGTTTGTGTCTGTGTGCAGATATGAGTGTGTGGTTGGTTGTGTGTATGAGTGTTTGTGTGTGGTGGGGAATGTGTATGTGTGTGTAGGCATATATGTTTGTGTCTGTGCGAAGGCATGAGTGTGATGAGTGTGTGGGTAGTTGTGTGTAGGTGTGTGTGTATGTGTAAGTGTCTGTATGTATGTGTAGGTGTCTGTATGTATGTGTAGATGTCTTGTATGTATGCGTGCGTGTGTATGTATGTGTTTGAGTGTGTGTTTGGGTATGTATGTGTGTGTAGGTGTATCTATTTGTGTGTGCGTGTAGTTGTGTGTAGGTGTGTGTATGTGTAGGTGTCTCTATGTATGTGTAGGTGTCTCTATGTATGTGTAGGTGTCTGTATGTATGCGTGTGTGTATATGTATGTGTGTGTAGGTTTATCTATTTGTGTGTGCGTGTAGTTGTGTATGTATGCGCGTGTGTGTAGGATATGGGCGCAATCTGGAGACGGTTTTCGCTAGAGGAGCAGCATCGTGAGGAGCCGGTCGACGGTGATGCAGCAGAGGGTGCTGGCGGGAAAATAAAATGATAGGACATCAAAACAGTCAAATGAAAGCAATAAGAAATCGTGATTGCTCAATAAACGGTCAGAATTATCGGCGTCAAGATCGTAACGCCATTTGGACATCTCACATGTATGTTAAAGAAAAATTATTTTTCTTCTAAGACACTGCATAAAAGCTTATGAAAACACTTTTAAACAATTAAAAACTGTTTCTGAGGATCGATAAATACCTTTAAAACAAAAACATCATATACTTAGTTCTCAAATAATAGCATTGTAAAGACCGTAACTTTTGGACATGCATCAAATTTCAAACTCACTTTTTTCTAAAATCGTTTACAAAGTAAATACAGTAGAAGACCGTTATAACGCACACCTTGGGACCAGAGCTTTTGCGTTATACAGGTTTTGGCGTTATATAGGTCATTTCACAAATTTTGAAACTAATATTCAGAATATATATATATATATATTAGCACTTCAGAATGAGTTCTATCTGCAATGAGTATTAAAGCACCAATATTACAATTAGTTATTCACAAATAAATATGTTTCACAATTAAAAGAAAGTGCATTATCCTGTACTTCTGCCAGCTTCATAGTTTGCATAACAGCTGCATTTTCAAGAGCCATCTGATACTTTCTCTTTACTGTGAATATTAATTTTCATTTAAAAGCTTTGAATTAAGCTGGAAAGATGAAAAACTGTTTCAAAATTTTTTTTCCTAAAAATTTTTATGTTATCAAAGCAAAACAGAGGGATTTTTTAAACTTAAAAACCTACTGTTTACTTCTGAAAAGTTGTGCGGTTTATAGAGAATTGCGTTATATAGGTCGGCGTTATAAAGGTATTCTACTGTATTCTGTCTTTACTTTTGTTACTTGTGTAAAATATTAACAAGAAATTATTCTGTGTAATATTCATACCTTTATTTATTTATTTATTTTTTGAAATGTATGGAAATAATTTAAAAAACATTTTTTTAAATGCTACATTTGCTGAGTTAACGTTTTGGTATGTCCAAAATTGGTCCTTTTAGCAAAGAAAATATTTTTTAAGGGCATTTGAAGAGCATTTTTTCCATAATTTATGTCAATTCTTGTCTCTATGCAGTATTATAATTTAACTCAAAAATTTTTGAGTTAATTAAAATGAATGTTGAATTCAAGATGTCAAAATTCAAATTAATTTTTTTTTTGACGAAAAATACCTTTTTAGGGTTTTTTTTAAATCAAAAATACCTTCTGGAGAAGGTTTTTTTTCTGATTCCTAAATACCTCCTGAAGGGTTTTTATTTGGATCAAAATAACCCTTTCATATGCATAAACTACTGTATTAGAATTTACATTTATGTTTAAACTTATGGCTCTGGGGGGAGGTGTGGGGGTTCACCCCCAACCACCCAACCCCCTTCGCTGGGCCGCTGTTTCAAGGGATACCCGTAAAATCAAGTAGCTAATGCGAGACGCTTCGTAGTTTCCTTACGGCTTGAAGAGTCTTCACAACTTCTCCGGGTAACAGTATTAGTTTATGATCCAAGTTTATGACTTCTGTTCTAACGACCCCGGTCGAAGATGCTCGCGGTATAACAATAAACGCAACCACAGAAGTGAACAATCTTCGGGCACTAGAAACTGACCGCACAGAAGGTTTGAAAAAAAAAAAAACTTTTATTTTCTTCGGTGTCCCATCGGCTGAAACTATCACGCAGGACATTTATAAAGTGTCCTTTATTAGCCTGTCATTCGAGTAACTACACTACTTTACACGATTCGCTTCGCGAAAAAATGTCGTCTAACATATAAATGGGCGGTAATTTACTGAATATACCTTAGCAGGGATGATTCTGTTCCGGTATTTTACCGAATTTCCGGTATTTTCGGACGTATTTCCGGTATTTTTATGCCCGAAAATACCGGTATTATGTTTTTTCGTTATGCTTTTATCTCCCTACCTCCGCAATTTTTTAAAAATTATATAATACTCATCAAATATACCTGCAAGAGCCTTATGGACACCTATCCCTTAAGATGGACAAATGTCAAGATAATTTGTATAACACCAACTCGTAACTTTGTAATCCATTAAAAATTTAATCAAATGTACACACACTATTTTGACTCAGAACTGTTTAATACTGTGGCAAAGGTGCACTTAAGTAATAGGGGGCCAAAGATTCCCCCCCCCCCCGTTCTCGCTTTGAAACATTCAGGTATTTTTTGATGAACTCACAATCACCCCTGCTATTGGTTAAGTGTTATATTTTTATGGGCAGTTCTCAAAAGGTGGGAACAAAAAAGTTAACTTTGAGCAATTTCAAAAATTTTCAAATTTGACATCAATTTTGCTTTTATTCTGTAGTATGCATACCTAGAATACAATATATGAACATGAAAAGACAGCAAATATTTGTAAAAATTGTTAAGTAGCAAATTAAATCAGCAGCCTGTAGGTAACGGATTTTGGACATTGTTGTCCTGTAGGTAACGGATTTTGGACATTGTTGTCCTGTAGGTAACGGATCTTGGACATTGTTGTCCTGTAGGTAACGGATTTTGGACATTGGTTGTCCTGTAGGTAACGGATTTTGGACATTGGTTGTCCTGTAGGTAACGGATTTTGGACATTGGTTGTCCTGTAGGTAACGGATTTTGGACATTGGTTGTCCTGTAGGTAACGGATTTTGGACATTGGTTGTCCTGTAGGTAACGGATTTTGGACATTGGTTGTCCTGTAGGTAACGGATTTTGGACATTGGTTGTCCTGTAGGTAACGGATTTTGGACATTGTTGTCCTGTTGGTAACGGATCTTGGACATTGTTGTCCTGTAGGTAACGGATTTTGGACATTGGTTGTCCTGTAGGTAACGGATTTTGGACATTGGTTGTCCTGTAGGTAACGGATTTTGGACATTGGTTGTCCTGTAGGTAACGGATTTTGGACATTGGTTGTCCTGTAGGTAACGGATTTTGGACATTGGTTGTCCTGTAGGTAACGGATTTTGGACATTGTTGTCCTGTTGGTAACGGATCTTGGACATTGTTGTCCTGTAGGTAACGGATTTTGGACATTGGTTGTCCTGTAGGTAACGGATTTTGGACATTGGTTGTCCTGTAGGTAACGGATTTTGGACATTGTCGTCCTGAGTTGAACCGAACCATTGCTTCGGTCACTCGTCTGGTCTGCTAATTCCATATTAGCTACCAGTATTGTTTCGCACTCTTGGCTTCCTTGAGAGGTTTTCCATCTCCAGCTCAGCCCCTTTCCCATGCCGGGCCGATGAGTGCTAATGAGCACGAAACTGCAGTCCTCGGCTGGAAATGACTGAGCTGGCTGTGTATTTCACGTATTTCTGCTTTAGCCCTGGCTAATGGGCGGTCATTTACTGAATATATAAATGTAATATTTAGACAACAGTCGTGCAAGTCAAATAGAGTTATCCTATTGCTGCTTTCCGTACATGTATCACGTGCTTATGTTAATATTGCATTATTTCAACTCCCCTACATGTTAAGGTTTCAAATATGGTTTACTAGCGGTACTCTCACGGCTTTGCCCGTAGTAGAGAAATGAAAAGGTCATTTAGATCGCCTGTCTATTTACAAATAATGGAGGACGAATTTCTCGCCAATTTCCCGTGTTCATTTGCTCCCCCACGCTTTGTTAATTTGCTCGTCCACGTTATGGTCATTTACTCTTCCATGCTATGATAATTTGCTCGGCAAATTGTTCTTAAAATTGGAATAGAAAAAGAACAAAATCGAATTTTCGAAACATCGGTGCTCAAGAAACTCATCATCCATTATATTTGAAAATATACTATCTTCAATAGTGGATGTCCACATGGGACGCGTAGGACGGGGGACGTAGTGACTTGTTCCACAATTGTTCATGTGTGACCCAACTTTTTTTTTTAAAGTTATTTTCAAAAGCATACATTTTTCAGAATATACCAATAAATCGCTTACCATGGGTATGTTATCAATAATAAATATCAGAAATTATTTTTTTTAGTACACCCAAACCTGTTTTCGAGCATTTTATTATTTTATTTTATTTATTTATTTATTTATTTTTATATGTGCGGTACATAAAAATTTCAATCAGACCGGGACCCAATTGACGAAATTATTTTTAAAACGAGGGAATCATCACGTGACGACACTGGCACACTGATGAGAAGACACTGTGACCTCCCAAAAATTTCCTTATTCGGGAAATCTTGTCCGACTACTCGGCAAAAATGATCATGACTTGGTTTATTTTGTTTTCGTTTACAGATTATTTTGTAATTTTTGGGGTTATTTTATATGCGAGACTTATTTTATGAAGTCCGTATCCACCGCATATTTTTTTTTATTTTTATTATGTTGTGAAAACAACGTTCTAAAGCTACTCGTGAAGTTTTGAACATTTTTTTGAGCAATCACGATTGCTTATTGTTCTCATTTGACTCTTTTTGGCGTGCTATCATTTTATTTTCCCGCCAGCACCCTCCGCACCATCACCGTCGACCGGCTCCTCTAGCGAAAGCCGTCTCCAGGTTGCATCCATGTCCTACACACACGCGCATACATACACAACTACACACACACACGCACACATACACACACGCACACAAACACATACATACACCTACACATACATACACCTACACATACATACACCTACACACACATACACCTACACACATACACACACAAACACATACACACACGCATACACACAGACACACGCATATGCTTACACACACACATACACACACAAACACATACATACACCTACACACACATACACCTGCACACATGCGCATACATACGCAACTACACACACACGCACACAAACACATACATACACCTACACACACATACACACACATACACACACAAACACATACATACACCTACACACACATACACCTACACACATACACACACAAACACATACACACACGCATACACACAGACACACGCATATGCTTACACACATACACATACCCCCCACACACACATTCATACACACAACTACCCACACGCTTGTGCCAGCACACACACACAAACGCACATGCCTACACACATACACATACCACTACACACAAACTCCCCGCACACAAACACACACTCGTGATTGCGAAAAACATAATTTGAATTCAAGATGTCAACATTCAAATTAATTTTTTTTATGCAATTTTTTTTATGCGGTCCCTATCTACCGCATAAAAACAGGTTTGGGTGTATTAGCGAGCATTTCTTATATTATCACACGGATGTTACGAATAGCGACAAATACGAACAAAGTCTTGGATTTCGGACATTCTGTGTCGACCGAGGTCGACTGTATCTCCAACTTATAACTCGGTCGATGTCGCCCCATGCTAAAACGATGCTTATCAGCCGCGTGTCCAGGATTTCATAAAGGGAGGGGTTGAAACTTTTTCCCTTTGTAACTTACGTTGTCAAAGGAAAACTAACTACGCGTGTTGAATAGTTCATTTCATTTTAGTTTGATAACTAGGCTTTTTTTTATACGTTTTACGTGTGTGTGTGTGTGTGTGTTTTTAATGACTTAATTGCACAGTTGAACATTTTGTAAAAGGGGAAAAAAGACACACGTATTCCTTTTATGCCACTTAATGCTAGTTTTTTTTTTGAGCAATCACGATTTGCTTATTGCTTTCATTTGACTGTTTTTGACGTTCCTTTGATTTTTCCCACCGCCACCCTCCGCAGCATCACCGTCGACCGGCTCCTCACGATGCTGCACCTATAGCGAAAGCCGTCTCCAGGTTGCATCCATGTCCTACACACACGCGCATACATAATACACAACTACACACACTCACACATACACCTATACACACATACACCTACACACACAAACACATACACACACAAACGCACACACTCACACACACGCATACATACACACACATACACACAACTACCCACACATTCATGCCTGCACACAGACACAAACACATGCCGACATACACACACATACACACAACTACCCACACATTCATGCCTGCCCACAGGCACAAACACATATGCCTACACACACATACCCCCCCCCCCCACACTTATGCCAGCACACAGACATAAACACACATACCCCATACACACAAACACCCCCCCCACACACAAAACACCCCCCCCACACACACAAACACACACACCTACATACACACACTCGTGATTGCGAAAAACATAATTTGAATTCAAAATGTCAAAATTCAAATTAATTTTTTTGTATTTCCATCAAATAATATTGAACAGAAATTTAATGAAAATACAAATTTTTTGAAAAAAAAAAAAATGCTGATTCGCATAGAAACATTTTTCTAATGTGTGAAACGGCTAATTCATCCAACACTAAAGGCGTACCATAAAAAAACCTAATAGTAAGCAAAGTAACCATTTTCCCCGCCCCTAAGTTTTTGTTTAGCGGGGGGGGGGGGGGGGGGGGGGGGGCTGAATCATTGTTTAATATTCTTTTAGATAATTTTCCCCTGCTTGCTTACAGCATTCCCGGACTCTCCAACCATTTCATTTTTTCAAGCACTTAGATGCGAAGGTGCTTGGGAATCCTACAATTGAGGAAAATGTTAATTGTTAAAGATGGGGAGATATTAAAGAGGGTGAATACTGTATCAGAGTTTAACTCTAAAATTAATTAAAACTTAAAATACGTTTTGGAAAATCGTTTAATGATTCATTGTTTTTTTTATTTCAATGAGAGGGGTTTAACCCCTAAAACCCTCCCCTTAGACACGGCTATGATGCTAATACTTTCCATGCTGTCGGCTGAAAACCAGGAATATCGCAAATGGCATCGAATAAAAGAATCGTACTGCAGATAGCGTCAAAAGATATCTCATTTCTATCCCCGTAGACCCCCCCCCCCTTCCGATTCGGAAGAAATTGGAGGCGGCAACCCCTGGGAAACGAACTTTTTTTCCTTCTTTCTTTGTGAGTTGAAAGAAATTTGAAATCCGATCCCCGAATCAGAAAAGTATCTGTTAGTCCGGAGGTCTCTAAGTTCCTAGGATTAGATGATTTGATCGTGACATCGTCGAATGGAAGGGCAAATAGGAGTGGCTCCAAATATCAATTTTCGGAAGGTCTGCGTGAAAACTTAAAACACCAAATGACTCCATGTTTATATTAAAAGCCTAATAAATGGAATTTCTACTCCCAATCAAGTCTCTTTTCGAGCAAAAAAAAAAAAAAAAAAAAAAAAAAAAATATATATATATATATATATATATATAAAATTTGAATTTTGACCTCTTGAATTCAAATTATGTTTTTCGCAATCACGAGTGTGTGTGTGTGAGTGTGTGTGTTTATGTGTGTGTAGGGGGTTTGTGTATGTGTGTGTATATGTGTGCTTGTGTCTGTGTGCAGGTATGAGTGTGTGAGTAGTTGTGTGTATGAGTGTTTGTGTGTGGTGGGGAATGTGTATGTGTGTGTAGGCCTATGTGTTTGTGTCTGTGTGCAGGCATGAGTGTGATGAGTGTGTGGGTAGGGGGTTTGTGTATGTGTGTGTGTGTGCTTGTGTCTGTGTGCACGTATGAGTGTGTGAGTAGTTGTGTGTATGAGTGTTTGTGTGTGGTGGAGAATGTGTATGTGTGTGTAGGCATATGTGTTTGAGTCTGTGTGCAGGCATGAGTGTGATGAGTGTGTGGATAGTTAAGTGTAGGCATGAGTGTGTGTGTAGTTGTGTGTGTATGTGTAGGTGTCTGTATATATGCGTGTGTGTGTATGTGTTGGTTTATGTGTTTGTAGATGTATTTGTGTGAGTGTGTGTGTTTATGTGTGTGTAGGGGGTTTGTGTATGTTTGTGTGTATGTGTGCTGGTGTCTGTGTGCAGGTATGAGTGTGTGAGTAGTTGTGTGTATGAGTGTTTGTGTGTGGTGGAGAATGTGTATGTGTGTGTAGGCATATGTGTTTGAGTCTGTGTGCAGGCATGAGTGTGATGAGTGTGTGGGTAGTTAAGTGTAGGCATGAGTGTGTGGGTAGTTGTGTGTGTATGTGTAGGTGTCTGTATATATGCGTGTGTGTGTGTGTGTGAGTGTGTGTGTTTATGTGTGTGTAGGGGGTTTGTGTATGTGTGTGTGTATGTGTGCTTGTGTCTGTGTGCAGGTATGAGTGTGTGAGTAGTTGTGTGTATGAGTGTTTGTGTGTGGTGGGGAATGCGTATGTGTGTGTAGGCATATGTGTTTGTGTCTGTGTGCAGGCATGAGTGTGATGAGTGTGTGGATAGTTAAGTGTAGGCATGAGTGTGTGGGTAGTTGTGTGTGTATGTGTAGGTGTCTGTATATATGCGCGTGTGTGTATGTGTTGGTTTATGTGTTTGTAGATGTATTTGTGTGTGTGTGCGTGTGTGTAGTTGTGTATGTATGCGCGTGTGTGTAGTATATTGACGCTGCCTGGAGACGACTTTCGCTATAGGAGCAGCATCGTGGGGAGCCGGTCGACGGTGATGGTGCGGAGGGTGGCGGTGGGAAAAATCAAAAGACGCCAAACTCAGTCAAATGAGAACAATAAGCAATCGTGATTGCTCAAAAAAATTAACAAAATCTGTTCATCCTTTTAGGAGCTACGGTGCCACAGTCAGATATACACTCCTCAAATTCATAACTTTTTCGCGTCGGGGGTTAAAAATAACCCCAAGTGTGATTTCGTTTCCATTTTCCCAATCGGAACCTCAACGTCTTGATTTAGTTCTATGTGCTGTGGACTGAGATAAATTAAAGTTCACATGCTGTGACGCAATGCAATTAATGTTTATTGCAGTAGTTGCAATAGTTTATTGCAAGTCCGTTTATTGCAATAGTTGCAATAGTTTATTGCAAGTCCGTTTATTGCAATAGTTGCAATAGTTTATTGCAAGTCCGTTTATTGCAATAGTTGCAATAGTTTATTGCAAGTCCGTTTATTGCAATAGTTGCAATAGTTTATAAGTTCGTTTATTGCAATAAAAACGACCCTATTTTAAGGGGAATCGGAACACAGAAATCGTCAAATGTTGCTTTTTTTTTATTAAATCATTTAAAAAAGTCTCCGTTTTCTTCTGCTTAAAAAGACGTTTGAATCTTGTTCCTATCTTAATTAGAACGAAAGATATAATTATTTTTGTTGCATGCGTTTAACTAGTGTTATAATGTACTTTAAAACTTTAAACGCGTTTTTTCTCTATTAAGCAATTGTTCCCGATGTTTTGTATTCAAACTCGTATAAGTCAAGAACTGATAAAGTAAAGAGATATGGAGCATATTATTTTCAAACAGTTTACTTTAATTTTTATTCGGCAAATTTGTAAAAAAAATGTGATTTTTTTTAAAAAAGGTTCTTTGAATTTTTTGAAATTTTTTAAAAATATTTTTTATTTCTTATTGAAATAATATTTTTTAATTCGCAGAATAAAAATTAAAGCTTATATATTTATGCATCATGTTTCGAGAAAAATTTGAAAATGGACCAAGAATATTTTGAGTTTTAGGATTTAAAGCAACCCCATTTTTTGAAAATAAATAAATAAATAAATAAAATTTTTGAAAAAAAAATTGTTTTTAAAATACTTTTGTCATGATTTTGCTTATTAATTAGAAGGTGAATCAGTGCAAAAAATGTCAAAACTCTGAACTGTTTAATATTTTTTTTTTTCGAAATGTGTCCCGAACCCCCCTTAAAGGATATTAGCAGCAGACTCATACAAAATGATTAAATAATCTAAAGTTAATAAAATATTTTTCTCGAGATCTTCCAACAAAATTGCTAAAAATGAATACATATTTTCGCAAAAGTGGTCATTTTCATAGAAGATATTGATCCGTTAACTAAAGATTCTCGAACTACCAGCTACATTTCTTTCTTTTTAAACTTCGCAGAGTCTAAAACGCAAATACTGTTGCATTCCCCAACATAGATAGATTAAAGCTGATGACTGGACACTTAGTCTAATTTGCAAACTCGTGATGGCCAATAACGGGCCTCGGCAATTAAAGGATCATTCTTCCGAGCCAATAAACGTCATATTACTTTCAAACAGTTTACTTTAATTTTTATTCATCAAATTTGTTAAAAAAAATGTGATTTTTTTTTTAAAAAATATCTTTGAATTTTTTGAAATTTTTTCAAATATTTTTTATTTCTTATTGAAATAATATTTTTTAATTCGCAGCTTAACGCAATTATTTTTTAATTCGCAGCTTTATTCGCAGCAAAATTAAAGCTTACATATTTATGCATCATGTTTCGAGAAAAATTTGAAAGTGGATCAAGAATATTTTGAGTTTCAGGATTTAAAGCAACCCCATTTTTCGAAAATAAATAATTAAATAAATGAAATTTTTGAAAAAAAAAAAAAATTGTTTTTAAATATTTTTGTCATGATTTTGCTTATTAAATAGAAGGTGAATCAGTGCAAAAAATTTCAAAACTCTGAACTGTTTAATAAATTTTTTTCTCAAAATGTGGTTCCAGACCCCCTTAAATGATATGTACAGCACTAGACTCATATAAAATCTTTACTAATAATAAAGTAGAAAGTCCGTCTATCTGTCAGGATCTCTGTCCGTTCGGCCGATTTTCATGAAATTTGGCACAAAGTTAGTTTGTAGCATGGGGATGTGCACCTCGAAGTGATGTTTCGAAAATTCGATGTGGTTCTTTTTCTATACCAATTTTAAGAACAAAATATTTCCGAGCAAATGATCACAACGTGGAATAGTAAATTACGAAATCATCATAACGTGGGTCCGTAACATGGGAGATCCATTTAACATAGCCAATTGGCGAGATCTTCATCATCCATTATTTTTCAATATACAGGCGAACCAAATGACCTTTTGATTTTCTACTACGGGCAAAGCCGTGCGGGTGCCACTAGTGATTAAATAATCTAATGAAATATTTTTCTCGATATCTTCCAACAAAATTGCTAAAAATGAATATATATTTTCGTAAAAGTAGTCATTTTCACAGAAGATACTGTTACAAATTTTGTATATATTAGTTATTTTTGTGATTAAATTGTGAATAATTAACCCCATTTTTTGAAAATAAATAAATAAACAAATAAATAAAATAAAAAAAAAATTGTTTTTATTATTTTTGTCATGATTTTGTTTATTAAATAGATGGCGAATCAGTGCAAAAAATTTCAAAACTCTAAACTGTTTAATAAATTTTTTTTTCAAAAGGTGTGCCGAACCCGCTTGAATGATATGTATAGCACTAGACATATAAATGATTAAATAATCTAAAGTTAATGAAATATTTTTCTCGAGATCTTCCAACAAAATTAATAAAAATGAATATATATTTTCGTAAAAGTGGTCATTTTCAAAGAAGATATTGATCCGTTAACTAAAGATTCTCGAACTACCAACTACATTTCTTTCTTTTTAAACTTCGCAGAGTCTAAAACGCAAATACTGTTGCATTCAGCAACATAGATAGATTAAAACGACGAGGTGGTCGTCGTCGGGGGCTGATGATTGGACACTTAGTCTAATTTGCAAACTCGTGATGGCCAATTACGGGCCTCGGCAATTAAAGTATCATTCCTCCGAGCCAATAAACGTCATATTATTTTCAAACAGTTTACTTTAATTTTTATTCGGCAAAAATTGGTTTTTGAAATTTTTTTCATATATTTTTTTATTTCTTATTGAAATAATATTTTTTAATTCGCAGCTTATTAACGCAATTTAACGCAGCTTAACGCAATTATTTTTTAATTCGCAGCTTTATTCGCAGCAAAATTAAAGCTTACATATTTATGCATCATCTTTTGAGAAAAATTTGAAAATGGACCAAGAATGTTTTGAGTTTTAGGATTTAAAGCAACTCCATTTTTTGAAAATAAATAAATAAATAAATAAAATTTTTGAAAAAAAAAATTGCTTTTAAATATTTTTGTCATGATTTTGCTTATTAAATAGATGGTGAATCTGTCCAAAAAATTCAAAAACTCATATAAATTGATTAAATACTCTATAGTTAATGAAATATTTTTCTCGAGATCTTCCAACAAAATTGCTAAAAATGAATATATATTTTTGTAAAAGTGGTCATTTTCATAGAAGATATCGATCCGTTAACTGAAGATTCTCGAACTACCAACTACATTTCTTTCTTTTTAAACTTCGCAGAGTCTAAAGCTCAAATACTGTTGCATTCCGCAACATAGATAGATTAAAGCTGATGACTGGACACTTAGTCTAATTTGCAAACTCGTGATGGCCAATTACGGGGCTCGGCAATTAAAGGATGACTCCTCCGAGCCAATAAACGTCATATTATTTTCAAACAGTTTACTTTAATTTTTATTCGGCAAATTTGTAAAAAAAAATGTGATATTTTTTTAAAAAAAAGTATCTTTGAAGTTTTTGAAATTTTTTTCAAATATTTTTTATTTCTTATTGAATTAATATATTTTAATTTGCAGTATAAAAATTAAAGCTTACATATCTATGCATAATTTTTTGAGAAAAATTTGAAAATGGACCAAGAATGTTTTAAGTTTTAGGATTTAAAGCAACCCCATTTTTTGAAAATAAATAAATAAATAAATAAATGAAATTTTTGAAAAAAAATTTGTTTTTAAATATTTTTGTCATGATTTTGCTTATTAAATAGAAGGTGAATCTGTCCAAAAAATTCAAAACTCATATAAAATGATTAAATAATCTAAAGTTAATGAAATATTTTTCTCGAGATCTTCCAACAAAATTGCTAAAAATGAATACATATTTTCGTAAAAGTGGTCATTTTCATAGAAGATATCGATCCGTTAACTAAAGATTCTCGAACTACCAGCTACATTTCTTTCTTTTTAAACTTCGCAGAGTCTAAAACGCAAAAACTGTTGCATTCCGCAACATAGATAGATTAAAGCTGATGACTGAACACTTAGTCTAATTTGCAAACTCGTGATGGCCAATTACGGGGCTCGGCAATTAAAGGATGACTCCTCCGAGCCAATAAACGTCATATTATTTTCAAACAGTTTACTTTAATTTTTATTCGGCAAATTTGTAAAAAAAAATGTGATTTTTTTTAAAAAAAAGTATCTTTGAAGTTTTTTAAATTTTTTTCAAATATTTTTTTATTTCTTATTGAAATAATATTTTTTAATTCGCAGAATAAAAATTAAAGCTTACATATCTATGCATCATGTTTCGAGAAAAAATTTGAAAATGGACCAAGAATGTTTTGAGTTTTAGGATTTAAAACAACCCCATTTTTTGAAAATAAATAAATAAATAAATAAATAAAATTAAAAAAAAAATTGTTTTTATTATTTTTTTCATGATTTTACTTATTAAATAGATGGTGAATCTGTCCAAAAAATTCAAAACTCATATAAAATGATTAAATAATCTAAAGTTAATGAAATATTTTTCTCGAGATCTTCCAACAAAATTGCTAAAAATGAATATATATTTTCGTAAAAGTGGCCATTTTCATAGAAGATATTGATCCGTTAACTAAAGATTCTCGAACTACCAGCTACATTTCTTTCTTTTTGAACTTCGCAGAGTCTAAAACGCAAATACTGTTGCATTCAGCAACATAGATTAAAGCTGATGATTGGACACTTAGTCTAATTTGCAAACTCGTGATGGCCAATTACGGGCCTCGCCAATTAAAGGATCATTCTTCCGAGCCAATAAACGTCATATTATTTTCAAACAGTTTACCTTAATTTTTATTCGGCAAATTTTTAAAAAAAATGTGATTTTTTTTTAAAAGTATCTTTGAAGTTTTGAAATTTTTTTCATATATTTTTTATTTCTTATTGAATTAATATTTTTTAAATCGCAGAATAAAAATTAAAGCTTACATATTTATGCATCATTTTTGGAGAAAAATTTGAAAATGGACCAAGAATGTTTTGAGTTTTAGGATTTAAAGCAACCCCATTTTTTGAAAATAAATAAACAAATAAATAAAATTTTTGAAAAAAAAATTGTTTTTAAATATTTTTGTCATGAGTTTGCTTAGTAAAAAAATGGTGAATCTGCCCAAAAAAATTCAAAACTCATATAAAATGATTAAATACTCTATAGTTAATGAAATATTTTTCTCGAGATCTTCCAACAAAATTAATAAAAATGAATATATATTTTCGTAAAAGTGGTCATTTTCATAGAAGATATTGATCCGATAACTAAAGATTCTCGAACTACCAGCTACATTTCTTTCTTTTTAAACTTCGCAGAGTCTAAAACGCAAATACTGTTGCATTCAGCAACATAGATAGATTAAAACGACGAGGTGGTCGTCGTCGGGGGCTGATAATTGGACACTTAGTCTAATTTGCAAACTCGTGATGGCCAATAACGGGCCTCGCCAATTAAAGGATCATTCTTCCGAGCCAATAAACGTCATATTATTTTCAAACAGTTTACTTTAATTTTTATTCGGCAAATTTGTAAAAAAAATGTGATTTTTTTAAAAAAAGTATCTTTGAAGTTTTGAAATTTTTTTCAAATATTTTTTACTTCTTATTGAAATAATATTTTTTAATTCGCAGCTTAACGCAATTTAACGCAGCTTAACGCAATTATTTTTTAATTCGCAGCTTTATTCGCAGCAAAATTAAAGCTTACATATTTATGCATCATGTTTCGAGAAAAATTTGAAAATGGACCAAGAATATTTTGAGTTTTAGGATTTAAAGCAACCCCATTTTTTGAAAATAAATAAATAAAATTTTTGAAAAAAAAATTGTTTTTAAATATTTTTGTCATGATTTTGCTTATTAAATAGGAGGGGAATCAGTGCAAAAAATTTCAAAACAATAAACTGTTTAATAATTTTTTTTTTTTTAAATGTGTCTCGGACCCCCTTAAATGATATGTATAGCACTAGACTCATATAAAATCATTAGTAATAAAAAAAAAAATTGTTTTTATTTTTTTTTTCATGATTTTACTTATTAAATAAATGGTGAATCTGCCCAAAAAAATTCAAAACTCATATAAAATGATTAAATACTCTATAGTTAATGAAATATTTTTCTCGAGATCTTCCAACAAAATTGCTAAAAATGAATATATATTTTCGTAAAAGTGGTCATTTTCATAGAAGATATCGATCCGTTAACTAAAGATTCTCGAACTACCAGCTACATTTCTTTCTTTTTAAACTTCGCAGAGTCTAAAACGCAAAAACTGTTGCATTCCGCAACATAGATAGATTAAAGCTGATGACTGGACACTTAGTCTAATTTGCAAACTCGTGATGGCCAATTACGGGGCTCGGCAATTAAAGGATCATTCTTCGGAGCCAATAAACGTCTCGCGCCCAACCAATTATCTGTCAGTTTCCCGGAAAATGCAAATTGCTTCCCTTCTCCCGATCCTTTTTTTTTTCTTTCCTGTCGGAAGGGATTCTCCCGGAGACACTGATCCGGTCCCGGCTTTTCCTGCAGACGGTTTTTTACTTTCTCCTGTCACTCTGTGGAAATACTTTATATGTGTACGGAGTTTCCCGATAAAATGTATTCGGTGATTCTCAAAATAAGAGACTTTCTTTTTCTTCCAAAAATAAAGCCCCGGGATATTGTTTTTAGTCAAAAATTTTAAAAAATTTAAATTATTATTTTTTTATTTTTAAATTAACAGGTTGCTCTCTTTTTTAACTTCCTTTTACAAAAAAGGAAGTATTGTATACGCGAAAAAATTTTCACTCAAAAATCGTCCTTCATTTCCATTTTGCTCACCTTCGAATGAATGTTGAGTTTTTTTTTCAGCCCGACCACAGATGGATATGTGCCTAGGAACGTACAGACACCCGAAATATCCATTTCGACGATCCCCGAGTTAATTACAACGAATTTTCTCGTGACGTCCGTATGTACGTATGTATGTGCGTATGTGTGTATGTGTCTCGCATAACTCAAAAACGGGATGACCTAGAAAGTTGAAATTTGGTACGTGGACTCCTAGTGCGGTCTAGTTGTGCACCTTTAATTTTGGTTGCATTCGGATGTTCTTAAGGGGGTCTTTTGCCCCTTTTTGGGGGGAAATCATTGTTCATTTTGATGTAAACTCAAGTTGTCTTTTGGTCGCCAAGTTTTGTCGCCAACTTGGCGAGAAATTTGGGGATTTTTATTATTATTTTTTTTAATTTCGTTTCAGTTTGGCCATTGTTGGTGATATTTAGAGAGTAAACAATTGAATCCCATTAAAATTGCCAATAATGGGGAAATGACATTAAATTGGAGTCAAAGGAAGTCATGTGATGCACACATCAGCTCGTTTCTTTTTACTTTCTCTTATCATCATCATATATATATATATATATATATATATATATATAAATATATATATATAAGTTTTAAAACGATTTCTAAGAATAATAATGATGAGAAATTATATTCTCACCCCATCATTACTCTCATCATTATTATTCTTAGAAATCGTTTTAAAACTTGTTATGTTGCTTCTATATTTTATACATCGACTTGGCTTTTTAGTTTTGCGTTGCCCATTTATGGGCTTTTGGTTTGGTCTTTTTGGTCTTTTCAGTATTCTTCACTTGTTTTATAATTTTTTCTATATATATATATATATATATATATATATATATATATATATATATATATATATATATATATAATATATATATATATATAAGTTTTAAAACTTGTTATTTTGCTTCTATATTTTATATGTCGAATTGACTTTTTAGTTATATATATATATATAACTAAATAATTCACTTTTTACATTACCCATAATTCACTTTTTGATTTGAACTATTTTTTATAGACAATTTTGAATAGTTTAAAAACACTTAACATTAACGCCTACGGGGAAACTGAAAGTCAATGTAGATTCCGTACTTGAAGGCGGATTTATTTCAAACAAATTTTGTTGGAAATAGCTCTTGACGCCAGACTCCGACTCCGAGAATTTAGAGGTACCTGACTCCGACTCCTGTGCCCGACAATTAATCGGAATCCTACTCCGCGACTTCGACTCTGATTATATATATATATATATATATATATATATATATATATATATATATATATATATATATATATATATATATATATATATATATATATTATGTATATATATTTATATATATGTCCTGATGAAATGACTGCGGGTGATTCTTAAAATACGAGACTTTGCAAAAAATCATATTAAAATAATATTGTTGGGATATGCCGGAAACTTTCGTTCAGCAGAGCGAGTTTCGACTTCAATATTACAAGATGAAAAAGATTCACGTTTTTCCAATTTTCGAACATAAAGTGATTGCCTTGTTGCTTTGATATTTACGCAAGAACCAAAATGTGAAAAATACTTCTTAGATCAATTTTTGAACTAAATTAAGAACTATTAGATTATATTAGAACTATTATTTTTTCACCTGCCATATCAGTACTGTGTTACAGCATATTCGATGTTTTCAAGAATTATTGTTATCGTCGTTATAAAGCCATTGTCTGGGCTGCACAGCTATTTTGCCCCCCCCCCCCCCATAATATCTAGCTCTTTGATTCCTCAAGTCATGGTTTTACTCGCAAGTGAATGTTTTTTTGAGCAATCACGATTGCTTATTGTTCTCATTTGACTGTTTTGATGTCCTATCATTTTATTTTCCCACCGCCACCCTCTGCACCATCACCGTGGACAGGCGGGCTCCTCACGATGCTGCTCCTATAGCGAAAGCCGTCTCCAGGTTTCGTCCATGTCCTACACACACGCACATACATACACAACTACACACACACACGCACACATACACACACAAACACATACACACACACAACTACCCACACATTCATGCCTGCACACAGACACAAACACATATGCCTACATACACATACTCCCCCCCCCACACACATTCATACACACAACTACCCACACACTTATGTCAGCACACAGACACAAACACACATGCCTACATACACATACTCCCCCCCCACACACACATTCATCACACAACTATCCACACGGTTATGCCAGCACACAGACACAAACACACATGCCTACACACACATACTCCCCCCCCCACACACACATTCATACACACAACTATCCACACGGTTATGCCAGCACACAGACACAAACACACATGCCTTCACACACATACACATACCCCCCACACACAAACACACACGCCTACATACACACATACTCGTGATTGCGAAAAACATAATTTGCATTCAAGATGTCAAAATTCAAATTATTATTTTTTTTTTTTTTTTAACAAAAACAAAAATTTTCTCAAGTCCAGAATACTTCCGGCCATATTTTAATGGTCCCCTCATCATAATGATGTATCAAAACAAATTCTGTTTAAACAACAGAGGAGGGGGGGGGGGATTTGCTGTGGGCTCTTTAGACTACCACACCGCAATTTAATGAGATGATGTGAATTGTTAACACCCCCACCCTCCACATGTAGCCGGAAGATAAACAAAAGAGACGAAAAAGAGGGAACTTTTGAAACGAAATGCTCCCTTTTTTTCTCTCTTTGCAATTCTCGCTTAAAACCCGTCGGCAGCAAATTAAGTAAAATGAAATCCTTTATTCGAAGAAAATGTTGGGGGGGGGGGGGGGGAACTGAACTTGGAAATTCGATGCTCGTCTTCTTTTGCGAAGGAGAGATTTGAATTACAATATCGCAGCTACAATTCCCCGATGATCGCCGAGGAATCGAAGCGAGCGCTACATTTTGACTTTTTCGCAGCTACTATGGAAAATTCAATTTTGGCTTCTGCGCAATCTGGGTGCGCACTCCCCCGCGAGTCCCCCTCCCCCCCCCCGGCCCTCTGTTGTGTTCCCGCGGATTATTTTAACCTTTACTTTTCGATAAGAAATGTTGTGTTTTTTTCCCTTTTTGCTTCTAGTACGAAGTAGAGAGCTGTGAAAAATAGATCACTCCAACTTTAATCAATTTTCCGTTATAATCTCTTTTGAATAAACGCTGTGTCGTTTCTAAGCGTATAGGTACGTGTGTAAGTACGGTTTACACATGTGCCTTAGGGGGGATCAAAAAAACTTTTTTTCAGCTAGGACATTCCCTACTTTTTTTAAGCCTTACTAATAGTAGGGGAATGTGGGGCAAAGTTAAGATGACAGAGCTTTTTCAAAATGAACAAACTGGTAATTTATTTTGAAAATTACAGTACATAAAGAAAGAGTATTCTATTTTATAGTTAAACTTACATTTTATAATTAAATTTACATTTTATAATTAAATCTACATTTGATAATTAAATTTACATTTTATAATTAAATTTACATTTTATAATTAAATTTACATTTTATAATTAAACTTACATTAAACTTACATTTTTTTCCATGGGGCAAAGTGAAAAATGAAATATTTTTCTAAATAAATATTTTCTATTCAATTATAGAAAATATTTTTTTGATCAAATGAATCAGCAAAAAAAAAAAAAAAAAAAAAGGTTTAATGAATAAAGGAAAATATAATGAAACAATAAACTGAAAATTAAATTAGTTAATTGGTTAATATATGAAGGAAAATAAAAATGAACAAGTAAAATAGCGAATGAATAAGAAAGTAACAAACTATTCTGAAGACAGGGGAAAAGTTTCATTGCTTTTGTTCAAATATTTAGAAAGTTAGGAGTGGTTTTAGGCCATGTTCCCTATGTGTTCTTATGCAAAACAAAAACTTCAAATTGCTTTTTCTCGATGATGTTTTTTTTTTGTGTTTTCATGTCATTAGAATCCCTAAGGATTTTTTTCTATTAAAGATACAGCTTTAAAGTAATACTTTTTGCAATTGGGATAACATCTTTGACAAAACTGTGCATTGGATAAGCATTTTATAAATGACTCTAATGTTTAGAGCATGTTAAACCTTTAAAAACCAAATTTTTTGAAAAAAAAACTTTGATTTTTTACATCATTAATCAGAGAGATTTTTCTAATGAACTGATAAGCAAATGAATGCACATATTTTTAGACATGATGATAGTGATCGTTTTGCAAAAAACTTTTTTTAAATTAGTGGAAAGTAAAAAAGCCTTAAGGATTTAAGAAAATTGAAATTTTCCTCAATTTTTTGAGTTTTCAAAAAAAGTAGACAATATTTTTAAATTTTCAAAATAAGTTATTGATTACGAAATAAGTATGCATGTTATGATTTCAAAGAAATATACAATTTATATAAATTTTAAAAAAATGTTTGAAAGATACTGTGACCTCTTAAGCCGTAAAAACTTGAAAAAGAAAATAATATAAGATATATAAAAAGGGTTGAATTACTAACTAAACCTAATCACCTCAGTCACTTGCCTAATAAAGTTTCCACTTGAAGAAATAATGCGAAAATTAGTTTTTATGGTCCGTTTCGAGTCCTTTATGTTATACATACAGTAGTCGCCGCTTAATGTGATCACGGTTAATGTTATCATTCGCTTAATGTTATCAGAATCACGAAGTCCCGTAACACTTGTTTGTTTACACACCAGGGGTGATTGTGTTCCTGTATTTTACCGAATTTCCGGTATTTTCGGACGTATTTCCGGTATTTTTATGTCCGAAAATACCGGAAATATTTTTTTTTTATGCTTTTATCTCCCTACCTCCGCATTTTTTTAAAATTATATAATACCCATCAAATATACCTGCAAGAGCCTTAAGATGGACACCTATCCCTTAAGGTGGACAAATGTCAAGATAATTTTGTATAACACCAGCTCAAAAGTAACTTTGTAACCCATTAAAAATTTAATCACATGTACACACAATATTTTGACTCAGAACTATTTAATTCTATGGCAAAGGTGCACTTAAGTAATAAGGGTCAAAGATTCCCCCCCCCCCCCCCCCCGTCTCGCTTTGAAACTTTCAGGTATTTTTGGCTGAACTCACAATCACCACTGTTACACACGTTAAAAAAGTCGGATATTATAATCAGCGTCTTCGTTTATTGTTATCACTTTTTCATAAATTTTCAATTTTTTCCCCGTTTTTGTTCCTCAATTAACAGAAATACATAGGCAAACCCTGACGAGACTAACTTTCTGTGTGGCATTTTGTGGTTTTCAATAGCAGTTCAACATTTTTCTAGGAATGAAGCTACAGAAAGTTCGCCCCCAGTGACCACAGACTCCCCTTAAGAAAACTTTCTTTTGCACCTAAAAAAATTCAGTCGCTGGACATGGTATTGATGTAGGACCTCCATTGTTGCCGTTACTTTGCAACCTATTAAAGAATTGTGTCTAGATTGAAAACAAAGCGAAGTTAAATTAAAATTTAAACAACGAGCAAAACCATGTTTGATAAAATAGAAAAGCTGAATGTAACTTTGAAACTGGTTTACGAACATCAGGGGAAACGGTCATATTTTACTTCACCTATTACTATGTGATTAAAAATTGCATAATTTAGCTTTAACTTTTTGTAATTCAGATATTTCCATTCTGTTAATTTAATAATTTGTAATTTAAAACTGCGTTCAGTGTGATTTTAATTTGAGGTTGCCAAAATAAACGCACCTTAATTGGAAAAAAATCGTTATTTTGTGTCTCCTGGATTCTTTTCGGTTATTGTTATCATTCGATGATTGTTATCAAATTATATTTGTCCCAAAGTGATCACATGAAGCGGCACCTACTGTATATTCTACTTGATTTAACAGTACCCTTAATTTAACGATAACTATTTCCAGACCCTTGACAATCGTTAAATTGGCGTTATAATGTGGTACAGTAGAACCTTCACAATCCGATAAGACCTCGGATGTTGGAAATCTTGGTTAATAGAAACTTTGCACAAAAACCTGTTGGGATCTTAGACTTTTTAAAACGTATTATTAAAATACAATAGAATATTTTTAAAAGATAAAAATGACCATGTGAAAAGCAATGTTTTACAGTTAAAAAACTAAAATATATTAGAAATGTTGTTCCAATAGTGATCTCTGAAGTGAACTGAAGAAAAACCTAGCTAAACGCAAACCAAAAACTGTAAACTAAAACGTGAACTTACAAATTGAAACCAAAACTTATTAATTCAATTTAGTTCCGTGTTCGCGTCCATATTGTAAAACAGTGAGTCTCTCTTGAACCATCGTAGTGCGTAGATATGTGATGTAACGTTAGATAATAAATCTTGTTAATTTCTTTGTTAGTTAAATAACTAAGCAGTGACTGCATCAAGCATGTAACAATGACAACACTACATAATTAAAAGAGATATAAAATGATTATAGAGAGAAGCCTCAAGGTGAACAAATGAAGGTAAGCTCTTTGCTTATCCATTATCATCTTGTTTTATTTAAATAGATTTAATATAAATGGATAATTATGATTAGAACTGCCTATCGATTTATAACAAATAGAACATAACTTGTAGTAAGTTTTAAATGAAAGGGCGTAAGTCAACTTACGGACAGTGTTATCTTAAGTGGGTCCGGGACACAAAAATCGTCAAATTTTGCAATTTTTTTTATAGTGCGAAAAATTACTCCTTTTTTTCTGCTTAAAAGGACGTTTGAATCTTGTTTCTATCTTAAATAGAACGAAAGATATAATTCTTTTTGTTGCATGCACCTAACTAATGTGTATTTAACTTTAAAACTTTAAACGCGTTTTTCTCTATTAAGCAATTTTTCCCGATGTTTTGTATTCAAACTCTTATGAGTCAGGAACCGATAAAGATAAAGTAATGAAACTTGGAACATGTCTTTTTCAAATAGTTTACTTTAATTTTTGTTCGGCGAATTTGAAAAAAAAAAAAAATGTTTACTGCAAAAATTATGATTTGTTTAAAAAAAAGTATCTTCGAATTTTGCGAAATTTTTCTTAAAATATTTTTTATTTTTTATTGAATCAATATTTTAAAAATCGCCGAATAAAAATGAAAACTTTGATATTTGTGCGTAATTTATTTTAAAAAAAATTGGAAATTGATTAAGAGTATTTTGAGTTATAGCAATTTAAAGCAACCCCATTTTTTTTAAAAAAAATCCTAATTAAATTTAAATAAAAAAATTTTTTGTGCAATCACGATTGCTTATTGTTCTCATTTGACTGTTTTGATGTGCTATCATTTTATTTTCTCACCACCACCCTCTGTACCATCACCCGTCGATCGGATCCTCAAAGGTGTTGCTCCTGTAGCGAAAACCGTCTCCAGGTTACATCCATGTCCTACACACACGCGCATACATACACAACTACACACACACGTGCACACATACATACACACATACACAAACAATTACACACACGCATACATACAGACACACAAACATACACACAACTACTCACACATTCATGCATACATACAGACACCTACACATACACACACACAAAAACATACACACACATACACACAACTATCCACACATTCATACCTGCACACAGACACAAACACACATGCCTACACACATAACCCTACACACAACACACATACCCCCACACACAAACACACACTTCTACTTACACACACTCGTGATTGCGAAAAACATAATTTGAATTCAAGAGGTCAAAATTCAAATTAATTTCCCTTTTTCATATTTATGTTATGATTTTTCTTATTAAATAAATGGTGAATCAGTGCAAAAAATTTCAAAACTCTAAAGTATATAATAAAAAAAATTTCAAAATGTGTCCGGACCTCCTTAAGCCTTTTTAACGAAAAGCAATTCAGCTATATGTACATGTGAGTGCATCTCTCTCTTTTGATGAGAATTCACCGATTGCTTGTTTTTCATCGTTCATTACGCACTGTAATTTCAAAGACACCGTCTCATTCCAGTGGCTCTGATTGAGAAGAAATTCCCAGGGGGTCGGGCAGTTATTCGCCTGTTGTTTCCACGACCAATTGCAATTTGGACGCTCACGGAAAATAATTTCTCCTGCGGATCGAAAACTAAATCATTTGAACAAACCTCGTTTGCCGACGAAACGCGATCTCTGTTTACGGTTCGGATGACATCGACGGGGGGGGGGGGGGGGAACGAGCTTCTCCACCCACCCCCTTGAGGTAATCAATCGAGGGTTTATCCCCGGCGTGAATTTCCATCACCCGACCAACGTGGGGTGGGTTTTTTTCCTCCTCCTAGTACGAGCTAGATTCCGCATTCTGTAATCATCTGTTTTTGATGCGAAACATGGTTTCTATACATAACTAGTGACGTTACATCCTCATATGCATTATTTTATATTTATTATACTTTTCACTAGCTATATCGAGTAACGAGTTACTAGCTATTAGTATGCCAATAACAGATGATCCGGGCTAAGTAAGGAGATACAGCAACTTGTATGCGGTGAAATGTAAATTAGCTAGGGAAAACGTAATGTTTAGATGTTTTTAATTAAACTAACCCACAAATGAATTCCGGAGAGGAACAAAGATAAATGTTTAGTGCCAATCGCTCAAAGTTTAAGGCATGCTTATAGCCATTTTTTTTAGTATGGAGCATTTTTATGAAAATAGTAAGGTGAAATTTTGTGATGGTAACTTCTTACTATTACTGAAATACATTTACACTAAAAAGAATGAAATAAAAAAAATTAAAAAAAAAAAAAAAAACTCGAATCAACTTCAAAATTGCTCTAAAAAGTGAAAAATAATTTTATTCATTAAACACCATCGATAATACCTTTAAATATAATTTTTGAAGTCGGCACAAAAACAAAAAGGAAAGTGCTATAATTATCGAGCTTATCGAGTAACACTCCTGTCGGCATCAACAATGAAACTCACTCCACGGCATTTGAAATGTAGAAACGAAAAAGGGGTCAACGATGACCGCTATCTACTGGAGTTGAAGGTTCGTCCATTGGAATGAGGGTTACAATTTCAACTATCGAAACATCACCAAAACAGGCAATGGCTTCGTTCAAACGTAGAAGCAGTCTTCACTGGGAACGATAATCCCAGGTACTAAGTGTTGCTACTCACTACAACAAAATCAAAAGGTAAATACGAAAATCCATTTTAAAGCCTCGATTTTATATACTAAAGACAATTACAAGTATTTGATTTGTTATCAAGTACAAAGGGGCAACAGATAAAATCTCTCTTTAATTAATGAAATCGTTACCAATAAAAGCGTTTGGAATGATACAGTAAGCGTCCGATTATCCGACAATTAGATAACAAAAATCCCGGATAAACAGGAGAAAGGTTAAAATAAGGTAACCATTGCCCTTCCTCGAAAGCTTAGCTGTTTTGATGCATAATACTTTTCTACAAACAGTGAAAATATCATCAGTACAGTAAGAATGTTTTTTACACAACAGAATTTAACATCAATAAAGAACAAGTGTATGTACGACGAAGGAAGCACAATAAATAAATAAATAAATAACAAAATAAATAAATAAAACGAAAACAACTGAGTTTAAATTTATAATTTTTCTTTAAAAAAAATTTAAAAAAAAAATTTGAATTTTGACCTCTTGAATTCAAATTATGTTTTTCGCAATGACGAGTGTGTGTGTGTATGTAGGCATGTGTGTGGGGGGTATGTGTGTTTGTGTGTAGGGGGTATGTGTATGTGTGAAGGCATAAGTGTGTGTAGGGGGGTATGTGTATGTGTGTGTAGGCATGTGTGTTTGTGTCTGTGTGCAGGTATGAGTGTGTGGGTAGTTGTGTGTATGAGTGTTTCTGTGTGGTGGGGAATGTGTATGTGTGTGTAGGCATATGTGTTTATGTCTGTGTGCAGGCATGAGTGTGATGAGTGTGTGGGTAGTTCTATGTAGGTGTGTGTGTATGTGTAGGTGTCTGTATGTATGTGTAGGTGTTTTGTATGTATGTGTAGGTGTTTTGTATGTATGCGTGCGTGTGTATGTGTTTTTGTGTAGGTGTATATATGTATATGTGTGTGTGTATGTATGTATGCGCGTGTGTGTAGGATATGGACGCAATTTGAAGATGGCTTTCGCTATAGGAGCAGCATCGTGAGGCTGGTCGACGGTGATGGTGCAGAGGGTGCGGGCGGGAAAATAAAATGATAGCTCATCAAAAACAGTCAAATGAAAGCAATAAGCAATCGTGATTGCTCAAAAAAAACAACAGGTATTGGTATTTGCTTTTTTGATTGTTGATTAACTGTACTTAAAATTTGGTAAAAAAAAAGGTTATAGGATTCCAGTTCTATATTTGCAAGTTCCAAACAAACGCAGAAAAATTCGTTTTTTCGACGGATACTAATATGTTACGTATGCGGGGTATGTTTTCACTTGCGAATGAAGTTGAGAGCTATGATGCGACAGGCAGCCAAACTCATAATAACCCGTTTCCTTCTAATATAATCAACAGGGAGCAGCGGAGCGAAAGGGGGAAGGTCGCTTTCGCGGCAAAGAGGGTGCTTCGGCTCGGAAACCCCATTTACAGAAGTGGCGTACGGCATCGATGGATGCTATTTCGCCATCGACGGAAAAATATGCTTGTAATGATGGAAGTGCAGTAAACGTCCGATTATTCGACGACGGTTTATCCGCTCTCTCTCAGTCACTGAAAAAAAAAATTGAATTTTGACATCTTGAATTCAAATTATGTTTTTCGCAATCACGAGTGTGTATCTAGGCGTGTGTGTTTGTGTGTGGGGGATATGTATGTTTGTGTATAGGGGGTATGTGTATGTGTGCTTAGGCATGTGTGTTTGTGTGTGGGGGATATGTATGTTTGGATATAGGGGGTATGTGTATGTGTGCTTAGGCATGTGTGTTTGTGTCTGTGTGCTGGCATAAGTGTGTGGGTAGTTGTGTACATGAATGTGTGCGTGGGGGCGGGGTATGTGTATGTGTGTGTATCCATTGAAAACTATTCATTATGGCACTTTGCTTTCGACATAAAATCTCTATTTTTCGAAGGCTTTCCTCCATTCAAATGATTATTCGGTGCTTCAGCTCGACTTTCCGTAACTATGCTTTTATTAAAATGTGTAGCGTGAAGAAAGTGATTGAGAAGAAAGGTCTGTTGCCATTCTTTTCTCTCGAATGTAAACTTTTAAAAATTCTGGCTTTTGTTTTGAGACTTTTATTGTACTCGGTGGATTCACAATGTTTCCTTTTTGGTTATTTTTCCGCAATCTGTCGAAAATTTTACTGATTTTTCATTTATTTATTTATTTATTTTTTTGTTCAAGCCTGAGTGTTGAACACGCGTCTACTTGACATAACTTTTATTGCCGAGGTAGGCCGTGCAAAGCCGGGCGACGCAGCTAGTGTGTACTGAAACTGCGTTCAAAAAAAGGTGGTAACTGAAAACGTCTTTCTAGGAAACAATGCTGATGTGTAATAATGAAAAATTTTTGAAGTAGAACCAATTGAAAGAGCTTGTATACCAGGGTGTCCACACCCTGAGCGTACAAGTGCAACCCCCCGCCCCTAAAATATCGCGAAGACCCCGAAAAGAAAAGTAAAAAATACCCCTCAAAATAACCACCCTAAAAATGTCAATGGCGCAGTCTCCCCCCCCCCCCCGCCTAGGTGGGTACACACTCCGTGACAACGTTTTTATTAAAATGTGTAGAGTAAAGAAAATCATTGAGAAGAAAGGTCTGTTGCCATTCTTTTCTTTCGAATATAAACTTTTAAAAATTCTTGCTTTTGTTTTGAGGCTTCTCCAGTCATCGGGAGATTTAGAATATTTCCTTTTTGGTTATTTTCCCGCGATCTGCCGCAAACTTTTACTGATATTTTTTTTGAGCAATCACGATTGCTTATTGTTCTCATTGGACTGTTTTAATGTGCTATCATTTTATTTTCCCGCCAGCACCCTCCGCAGCATCACCGTCGACCGACTCCTCACGATGCTGCTTCTCTAGCGAAAGCCGTCTCCAGGTTGCGTCAATATCCTAAACTTACACGCATACATACATGCACATACACCTACACACACACAAACACACACACACACGCATACATACAGAAACCTACACATACACACTTACATACAGAAACTACACATACACACACACACATACCTACACACAACTACCCACACACTCATGCATACACACAGACACAAACTCATATGCCTACACACACATACACATTCCCCCCCCCCACACACATACACACAAACACTCATACACACAACTACCGGCACCTTCATACCTGCACACAGACACACATGCCTACACACAAACACACATACCCCCCCCACACACATATAAACACACACACACTCGTGATTGTGAAAAACATAATTTGAATTCAAAAGGTCAAAATTCAAATTAATTTTCTTTTTTTTTTTTTTTTGCTCAAGCTTGATTGTTGAACACGCGCCACTTGACATAACTTTTATTTTCGAGGAAGACCGTGCAAAGCCGGGCGATGCAGCTCGTACCGGCAGAAAATCTGCAGAATGGCTCAATGTTTGAAACTTCAAATCGCGACGACCCTATGATTTTAGAGCTTTTACCATCGTGTTGGAAATATTTTTATCTACGTTTTATATATAACTTATGGGGAAGCGCGACGGGGTTGGGTCAACCTAAGTCGGCTCTTAGCGTCATCTATTCCGCTATTTACAGCGGGAAACTATCTCGTTCGTTCTCACAGCCTTCAATACGGAGGCAAACGCTTTTCCCGCCTCCCCCTCACCTCTGCGATCGAGAGCCCCTCTCAGAGGGCTGGCCGCCCCGTCCTCCATCTTGGTTCCAGGACAGTCGTATATCACGGTTCATTCGCTCCGTGCTGTATTAACCCCTTCAGTCGGCATTATGAAATATTGGACCAAAAATGTTGATATTTGGGACACAGTGTACTATGGTAAAGGGTATCTTACACACAACATTTTGTAGGTGAAAAATTAAAAGAGTTATGGCACGTCCATTATTCCGGACTTATACTTTTGAAATCGATATTTCATGTACAAAAACGATAAAATACCAAACAAAGTTCATTATAAAATGTTCTACAAACAATTATAAAACATAATTTAAGCGTTTGGAACGATTCATTAAAGAGCATATATTTTTTAAAAAATCAGGGAAAAAAATCTCGCTTTTCGGATGAAAATCCACGGTTGGAAAAATGGGCCACTCTCTATCTCTCAATCCTTATATGTCGGTGTTCTCAATCCCAAAACGAAAAATTATTTTTACAGATTATAATAAGTAGAATGTAAAGAGTCAATTTCAAAAGAAAATCAACTAATTAAATCAATTATTAAATGATTAGCAGCTGTTTAAAGTGTGTGTCCGGTGTACCGGACACCAGGTCTGAAGGGGTTAAAGAATCCCTTTCACCTAATAAATGACCTTCCGTATTTTGACAGAACTGCAGAGACGGAGCAAAAATGAATCTCCAGCAGCTCCGACTTCGAGATTTTTAAAACCTCAGACTCCGACTCCGTGGTTGGAAAAATTAGCCAAGCCCATTCTCTATCTCCCAACCCCTATTTCTTTATGTTTGTCAATCGCAAAATGAAAAATTCTTGTACAGAAAATTATAAGCAGACTGTAAAGAATCAACTACGAAAAAAATCGAGTAATTTATTCAATGAATAAATGATTAGCAGCTGTTTAAATTTCGTGTCCGGTATACCGGACGCCACGTCTGAAAGGGTTAATAACAGGTTGGTTGGCCCTGGAAGAGAGCTGTTTTTTTTTGATCCAGACCAGGAGCCAAAAACTTCCAAATCCATGTTGACTTGAATAGTAACTCGGAGGACTTTGTGACCCCCAACTCTTATGATTTGTTAGATTGGCCTTTATTCCTCCAGGAGACATTCCTTTGCTTAGTGATTAAAAAATAAGATGACTTTTTTCAAAAATATTTCTCTCTTTTTTACTTCCTTTTACAAAAAAGGAAGTATTGCATTCGCGAAAAAATGTTCACTCCAAAATCGACCTTCATTTCCATTTTGCTCACCCCCGAATGAATGTTGAGTTTATTTTTCAACCCGACCACACGTGGATATATGCCTAGGAACGTACAGACACCAGAAATATCAATTTTGATGTTTCCCGAGTTAATGACAACGCGTTTTCTCGTGATGTCTGTATGTGCGTATGTATGTGTGTATGTGTGTATGTATGTCGTATAACTCAAAAACGGAATGTCCTAGAAAGTTGAAATTTGGTACTTAGACTCCTAGTGAGGTCTAGTTGTGCACCTTCCCTTTTGGTTGCATTCGGATGTTTCTAAAGGGGTCTTTTGCCCCTTTTTGGGGGAAAATCATTGTTAATTTCAGTGTAAATTCAAGTTGTGTTATAATTTGTCGGACACTTGGCGATATATCGCCAGTCTTTTCGTCGCCAAGTTTTGTCGCCAACTTGGCGACAAATTTGGCGATTTTTTTCTTTTAAAATTTGGTTTCAATTTGGCCACTGTTAGTGATATTTAGAGAGTAAACAATTGAATGCACATTAATATTGCCAATGATGGAAAAATGACATTAAATTGGAGTAAAAGGAAGTGATGTGATGCACACATCAGCTCGTTTTTTTTAATAGTTCACAGTCTACTCTGGTAAGTAGATACATAACCTTAATATGTTATGTATAGTCATCAGGTTCAAGGGCGGAGGTAATGTGAAATAAGACTCGTTGTGACACAAAGGGGTGAGAGGGTCAGCAATGTTGGGAAAAAAAAAAAAAACGAGCTGATGTGTGCATCACATGACTTCCTTTTACTCCAACTTAATGTCATTTCCCCGTTACTGGCAATTTTAATGGGATTCAATAGTTTACTCTCTAAATATCACCAACAATGGCCAAATTGAAACCAAATTAAAAAAAAAAAAGTCGCCAACTTTGTCGCCAAGTTGGCGACAAAACTTGGCAAAAAAACACCAGCGATATATCGCCAAGTCTTCGCCAAATTATAACACCCCTCGAGTTTACATCGAATTAGCAATGATTTCCCTCCAAAAAGGGGCAAAAGACCCCTTTAGAAACACCCCAATGCACAAAAGGGGGGTGCACATCTAGATCCCACTAGGAGTTTACGTACGAAATTTCAACTTTCTAGGACTTACTGTTCTTGAGTTATGTGATATACATACGCACATCCGCACATACATACGTACATACAGACGTCACGAGAAAACTCTTTGTAATTAACTCGGCAATCGTGAAAATGGATATTTCGCGTGTCTGTACGTTCTTAGGCCCTTATCCACGTGCGGTCGAGTCGAAAAAAAACTCAACATTCTTTCGGGGGTGAGTGAAATGGAAATGAAGGTCGATTTTTGAGTGAATTTTTTTTCGCGAATACAATACTTCCTTTTTTGTAAAAGGAAGTAAAAAAAAAAGAGTGTGGCCTCACACTTAGAATGATAACTTAGAGGGATTTGTGATCATGAACATATTTAACGTGTCACAATCACCATGAACGAAGAAGGAGGATCTTCAACCGGCAGATATTGGCGTGACATGCGACAAGGTCGGGAATAATCTTTACTAATAATAAAGCTTAAAGTTTGACTGGATATCTGGATCTCTGTCGGGATATCTGTCCGGATCTCTGTGACGCGCAGAGCGCCTAAGCCGCTTGGCCGATTTTCATGAAATGAGGTACAAAATTAATTTGTAGCATGAGGTTGTGCACCTCGAAGCGATTTTTTGAAAATTCGATTTTGTTCTCTTTCTTTTCCAATTCTAAGAGCTTTTTACCGATCAAATTATCATGACTTGAACGAGTAAATTACCATAACGTGGACGAGCAAATGAACACAGCGAATTGGCGAGAAATTCCTCATCCATTATTTGTAAATATACAGGCGAACCAAATGATTCTACTACGGGCAAAGCCGCGCGGGTACCGCTAGTGCGAAATAAGACACGTTGTGACACAAAGGGATAAGAGGGCAGAAATGTTTTTAAAACGGAGAGCCCTTTTTGAAACCAAAATGGCGGCCGACTCGGCTCCCTTCGGCTATCATCGGGGGATTGCGGATATTTGTAATTCAAATCGCGTGAAATATCTTTTCGAAAAAGAGCGACGCGTGCCGAATTCACAAGTGGGGAACTTTTTTTTTCTTTCTTTTCGACATCTCTCGAGCACACTTGGAATGTGAGATTTCATTTCACTTAATTTGCTGCCGACGGGATTCTAAAAAAAGCCGCATTTCATTCCTCATTGTGTTTAACATTCGTTCTGTTTGTCTTAGGCACACGTTTTGGAATACGTTCGACAGCGCTTTTACGCGAGCTAAGCGTTCCGGATCGAACATACCGAACCCCCGACACGTTTCTCATTTTTTTTTTTATCCATTACTCTTACCAGTTTACGGCCTTTTTCTTTTAAACTCTTCAGTCAAATACGCGTTTTTGTGAGCTTATTATATCCCCTCGTGCGAGTTGACGGAATCAAGTTGGGAATTTTTAATTTTCAAATTTTTTAGGTTGTTCCATCTATATATAGATAAATGAATGTTTGTCTGTATGTCATCCATGAACTCAAAAACTACGGGGCATATTTGGCTGAAACTTTCACCGTTTGTTATTTTTGGTACTGGGAATGTTTATAGACCAGTTGGAAAAAAATAGTTCCTTTTCTATTCCAATTTAAGTCTCAATCCATTGGATAAATACGAATAAAATGCAGAAATAAATTTGGGTGAAAGATCTCATTGATAAGAAGTTGCCATTTTTCTTGAGTTTGAACAAATAAATTCTTTCTTTATTGTTTTATGGCTTTTCATGCAACGGGGGGATTCAAAACTTTTTCTATTTGATATTTTTAGCGATGGATTGATCTTGCAAACTGCGTGAGTACAAAATCTGAGTAGAGTCACTGGATACCTGGACCGATTATTATGAAAATGGCTATATAACCACGCTTGTTTCTAGAAACGGTTCTTGTCCCTCCTCTTAAGCGGTTACGTATGCATAGTTGTGTATGTGTAGGCTTGTGTGTGTGCCGAGACCTATGTGTATGTACGTTGGTGTGTGTGTATGTGTGTGAGTGTGTATGAGCGTGCATGTGTGTAGGACCTGGACGCCACCGACCAGGAGCAGCGGCTACCGGGAGGAATCGCGCCTGGGCAGAAGACAGTGGGTTTAAAAAAGGAATCAAACATTAATTCAAAATTGTAATTTTTGAAAATCAATGTGTTACTGTTGAATGTTATGAAATTTCAAATGCAGAACCAGGGATCGTACGCGTGCTTACAAGTTCTGTGTTTTAAACAGTGTGACCACATTTAAATGCTTCTATACAAAGCTTGTCACGGGCGGCACTCTATCTGTCAGGTCCATGTGAAGAAATTATTGAGAGGAAGAGGTATGAATGTAGGACTCAGCAAAACCTTTAACATAAAAATTAAGAAATATGTATTCCAATGTCCAGACAAACTTTTACCAGTTAATTTTTGAACAAAAAGTGAACCTTGAATTCCAGTAAATTCGATATTTCTAATCCATTTATACGTATTTTTTTTTTTGTAATTTTTCTCTGCGACTGTCCTTTAAATAGAGTGTCCCTTATGAGAGGCAAACACATGGAGGTTCCTATTCAAAGGGACTGGGATCAGAAAAAGTGTCCCTTGTCCCTTAAAGGAGGTACTACTGTACCAGTATTTCAATTAGTTCAATTTTTATCCACTCTTAATCAAACCTCAATTTTGATCCGGCAATGACCACTCCAAAATCTGAAAATTTCAGTAGTGTCCATCTGACCTTCTCCCATACAGAGTATTCACATGACTTACTTCAAATTCAAATAACTGATGAATAAAATGGATTCAATAGGATAGCTACATTGAGTACCAATGTGTTAATCACATTATTTTTCTTCATTTCTTTCTTCAAAGTACAAAAGTTAACTTGAAGCACCGGCGTTTTGCCTTATGTTTCAATGCATTGCATGTCAAAAAACACATCAAACAATTTTTTCCGGTTTTTCGATACGAATACTCCTACGTGAGTCGCTCAGTCAACTACGTCACTGCGCAAAACTAAGAAATCCACGACAGATCTTCTTAGAGACTGGTGAGCTGCAGTTGAATGTAGGAACGGTGGGGGTATCGGATTGAAATTGCATTTGGGGCGCCCCCCGCCAGCGCAAGGGACGGAACGTCGCCCCGGGGCGCTGTCGCCCCTAATTGTGAGTGATGAAGGGCGCTTTGTGAACGCCCCGGCAGGACACACATATGATTGCGCAACTACGTACCGGGTCCCCATGCAACTCAAAAGAAACTTTACCTTAAGGGGAGTCAGTAGCCTAAATACTTTCAAAAATTCGATTTTTTGATTTTTATATATTTTGAAACTCCATTTCAATACCTTTTTAATGATACAAATTTCTTGATCGTGCTCATGTTAGAAGTAAGTTAAAAAGTGCTTCAAAAAAAGGTAAACATATGTTGATAAGGTATGATTTTCCCCTTTAAATTGCAATATCTCGAAATGGTACTTTTGAAACTAAATGTTTCTTTTTCTCAGAAACTAAATTGTGTTAGGCTTTGATATTTTTACCACCTATTCCATACATCTAACTGCATATGCTTAAGTAATTTTTTTTCTCATATTCAAAAAATATTTTTTGATAGAGCTGATTTTGTGTGGCAAAATGGCATTTTTTGAAACAAATACAGTGACTTACACATTAGAATTTAAAAAAAAAAAAACCTAAGCTTTTTTCTGTAAAATTTTAATTCAGTATAGAGAAAAGAGTCACTTTGAGGTACAGAAAAATTTTTCATAATTGTATCTTTAATATATTTTCAAAAAAAGGTACATGAAGCTGTGCAAATTAACACTGACGGTATGGGGGGTACTGACTCCCCTTAGAAAAACAAGCTGCTCCCTTAAAAGGGAGCCAGAGCTCCGACTCTTACTTCGCAATCCTAGCAGAGTTAAGGAATTGGGGGGGGGGGGATGACCGACTCTAAACAAACATTTTAATCTTTAAACCTGTCCAAAAAATTCCACAAATGAGACAGAGAGAAGCGAAGGGATGTAAGTGGACCGGGGTTCGAAAATATGATATTTTCGAAAATATCCGATATTTTGATATGTAGTGGATATTTTGATATCCATCCGATATTTTCAATCAGCACAAACTACCGTATTTAAAATAGTAAATGGATTTTTAATCACTCTTTATTTTCTTATATTGTTATTATTATTATTACAATGTGTAGGCTAAAGGTTTCTATCATTATTTATATCTAATATTTCATTTTACATTTAATGGAGTTAACTTAGCATTCGGTATTTTACTCATTTTTCTTCTGTTAGCTACTTTTACACAGTTATTTGATTCAGTAGGGAAAAATATGCATTAGTCATAAGATATTTTCTTTTTTTTCGAACCAACGTTTAATATTTAATCAGGCACTTTTAATATGGATTAAAATTGTTACATTACTACTCATTTTATGAATATAAAATGAAAAAGGAATAAAGGAATATTATATTACTTTGCTGTATTAATACATCATAAATATATAGCACATAACTTTTTGGTTAATAAACAAACAATATTACAATGATTAATACAATTTTTAATTGAAAATACCGTAGTTGAAAAAATAAATCGAAAATATCATGATTTTTTGATACCAAAACATCATGATATTTTCAAAATAAATATCAGATATATATCGCGATATATTTCATGATGTATATCGACTGAAATATATCGGCGAATTCTAAAGTGAACTTTTAAGTTTCGAATAAATCGCGTTTAAAGTTCAAATCTTCGGTAGATTTTCATTATTTTTTTTCGAAATC